>NC_079912.1:77134-97134 GCF_024868665.1 Triplophysa rosa | reverse complement strand
TCATCACTGTATCTACAGAACAGGACTAATACTTTGTGTATTTGAACAACTGTACCATGCTAATACTATGTTTTTTTGACCATGTACCACAGTATTCTGACATGTGTAATATTTTGATCATTTAAAGGCACAGTTCAGGCTGTCAAACGTCTGTCATCATTTATTCGGTCTCTCACGTGGTTGTAAATCTGTGTGCGAGTCTTTCTTCAGTGAAACGCAAAAGAAGATATCGTGAGAAATGTCTCTGTGTTTTGTTTCTGGTCGTACAATGGACACGGATGCGCAGATGCACCCTTTTTAGGATGAACTATCGCTTTAATGTAATATTGATTTGGCAACACTATCGAAAAGGATAAAAACTTGGAGCGTGAATGTAGTCATCATTGAGTGCTCCAGTATTCCTGTCTGACAGCATCACTGTACCACGGTACTGCTGTGGTATTTTTCTAATGGAATGATTTATTACTGTCATTGCAGCTGTGAGGTGAGACCCGGCCCAGAGTTCCTGACTCGCTCCTACCGTTTCTACTCCAATCACACCTTCCACGCGCTCCAGTTCTACTTCCAGGACCACCACTGCACTAAGCCCAGCTACACGCTCCTGATCCGGGGCAGCGTCCGCCCGCTACAAGCCTCCTGGGTCGTCCGCGGGGGTACAGAGTCCGAATACCGCCTGAGCCGAGTTCTGCTGCTGTGTCACGGCCTGGCAGTGGACGTCCAGCGGCGCCTGGAGACGGCCTGCGACCTGCGGGGGGCTCTGCGGCCGGGTGAGACATATGAGTTGTGGGACGAGCGGTGGGCGTCGCCGGGTCGTGACTGCACCCCTGGCTTAGACTTCAGCATGCAGGAACTGCAGCTCATGCGGCTGGAGAGGCGCTATCACCATGGCGACCCCGGCAGAGAGGCGGAGGAGCTGTTCCTGGGAGATGTTCACACTGAGCGCGCTCAGAGGAGACTCCACCGGCCCTCTGGCTACCAGACCCCCCTACAGAGCGCCAAGGTCAGAATCTCTGCCGCTGCATGGCGCCGTGACGCGTCCGCTGCTCCATATTGATGCGCTTCATCTATCTGAGCGCAGAGCATTAATATTAAGAGCAGAGAGTTCAACGGTGTCGTATACTGTCACCTGGAATTAAAGAAAAGAAAAAGAGAGCAGAAGGCCGAATAGAATAGAAGGTCATGGGCTCCATTTCATCAGGCTGAACACTTTCCATCGGTTGCTTTGGATTAAATGAAGAAATGAATCATGAGAATCTTAAATCGCACTGTGTAGTCATCATCTTCATATGACATATTCAATGGGTTTAAAACCACCAGAAACCATTCTGATGCCCAAATATTCACAATATTATCATTTGTGTTATATTCATGTAGTATATCGATAATCACGTTAACACTTATTGCCTATTGTGACAGCCCTATAGTGCCCACATACAAAGGTCTTTCTTTAGAAGCCTAAAATGTTAATGATGTTTAAGATAAATGAATAGTGATAGAGATCAAGTTGTTGGTGAGAAACGATGAGAAAATCATTCCCCTACTTCCATTTGAGTTCTTTTATACGATGACAGTATAGACTATTAAGACTAGTAAGATGTTCCTCTGACTGTGTGAAAGTTGTGGAGTAGACGTGAAGACAGCACGAGCGATGATGATATGATCATGGACTCGATTCATTCAGACCAACTGAAAACAAAACTGACGAAGCTTCAGACGGAGGAATGGTTTATTCATAAAGTGCCATGTTTGCTGAAGTGAAACTTTGTATAATACATGACATTGTGCTGAATGTGAGATGTGACATCGGCCGTTATTAATTCATGTGACGCCTCGCGCATCTCACATTCACCAGCAGCCTTCACTGTAATTTCACTTCGGTATTACCGAAACGTGCTCTCATTCCCCGTTGCTCCTCTTCTGTCGTTTAAATCCGGTGATTTCAGCCATGTGGCTTCAAAGGGAATGTGGAAATAGTGTTTGCAAAGGCCAGCGGTGTGGAATCCAGCGCGGCGCGTGCCCGACAGGGACCTGAGATGAGCTTTTCTGATGGAATCATTTCGTTCATGTGAGCGCGAGCGCGAGCGGCAGCTAAAAGTGGATGTGAAACATGTAATGCAATGTTAATGAATTCTACTTCCATGCTGAATAATTGATGGGCCGACTGACTCCAGCGTTTCTCTCTCGTCTGCTGTATGTACACGTGTGAAGGACTTTTCCCATGATTCATTGAGATTAAATCACACATTTCATAATCTGATCACGTGACCACCTAAAGTTATTATCAAACACATCGCTGTCCTTTCACCTGAGGACAAAACACAGATTTACAGCCTTCCGGTCTGCCCGTAACACAAATCACACATGACATCTCTTTAATAGCTCAATTATTTCTCCGTGAGATTAAACGAAGGAAACGTTTTGCTTAAGTCTCAGATGTTTCTCCTGAGAAATCTCACAAATGTGTCTGTCATGAGAGTTTGAGAAGAGACGTCAACCATGTGTCAAACTGAGCTCAGATTCGTCAATATTATTGAAGATCTCAAACATTTCTCATCGAATTTACTCAAATCCCGATGATTTGAGTCTTAAGTTGATACTTTTATTTGTTTTGAATGTGGTATACTTTTTCGTCTTTTGTTATACAGGTGCTGGTCATACAGTGAGGGAAATAAGTATTTGATCCCCTGCTGATTTTGTAAGTTTGCCTACTTACAAACAAATGAAGGGTCTATAATTTTTATGGTGGGTTTATTTTAACTGATAGACACAGAATATTAAAAAAATCAAGGGAAAAAATGTGTTATATAAAGGTTATAAATTGATTTGCATTTCAGTCAGTGAAATAAGTATTTGATCCCCAAGCAAAACATAACTTTGTACTTTGTGGAGAAACCCTTGTTGGCAAGCACAGAGGTCAGACATTTCTGATAGTTGGTCACCAGGTTTGCACATGTGTCCGGATACATTTAGTCCACTCCTCTGTCAATCTTTAAGGTTTCTTGGCTGTCGCTCAGCAAATTGGAGTTTTAGCCTCCTTCACAGAGGTTCTATAGGACTAGGGTCTAGAGACTGGCTAGGACATTTAATGTGCTTCTCCTTAAGCCACTTTTGGTTGTCTTGGCAATATGTTTTGGGTCTTTGTCATGTTAAAGGCTCATCCATGACCCATCTTCAGTGACCTAGTTAAGGGGAGGAGGTTCTCGTCCAAGATTTTACGGTACATGGGCCCGTCCCTCAGCCCCTCAATGCGGTGAAGTCATCCTGTATACCTGTAGCAGAGAAAAAGCCCTAAAGCAGAATGTTTCCAACACTGTGCTTCTCTGTAGACATGATGTTCTTGGGCTCATAGTCAGCATTTCTCTCCCTCCAAACACAGGAGTCCATTTTGGTCTCACAGCAGTGCCAGCACTTTCGCCAAAGCCTTTTCTGAATCATTTTTATGTTCATTGTCAAACTTAAGACGAGCCAGGCGGGCCTTCTTGGGCAGGAGGACCTTGCGGGTGCTTCAGGATTTCAGTCTACTGTGGCATAGCGTGTTACCAATGTGTTACCAATGTTTTGCTTGCTAACTGTGTTCCCAACTGTCTTGAAATCATTAACAGGCTTCTTCCGTGTAGTTCTGGGCTGATCTTTAACATTTCTCATGATCATCTTTACCCCATTGGGGAAATATTGCAGGGAGCTCCAGAACAAGGGCATTTGATAGTTATTTTGTATATCTTCTATTTCCAAATAATCACACCAACAGTTGTCTCCTTCTCACCAAGCTTCTGTCTGTAGCCTATTCAAGGTTTGTGCAGGTCTCCAATCTTGTCGCTGACATCCTTTAAAACCTATTTGGTCTGGACCATGGTGTTGGAGAGGTTGAACTGGAAGATACAGATTCTGTTGGCAGGCATCTTTTATATACATAACAAGCTGATTTAGGAGTACTTTCTTAAAGTGACAGGACTAATCTGTGGTCCATATAGGCACATAACCAATCTGTGGAGCCAGAATTCTTGCTAGTTGGTAGGGGATCAAATACTTATTTCACTGACTGAAATGCAAATCAATTTATAACCTTTATATAACATTTTTTTCCCCTGATTTTTTTTAATATTCTGTGTCTATCAGTTAAAATAAACCCACCATAAAAATTATAGACCCTTCATTTGTTTGTAAGTAGGCAAACTTACAAAATCAGCAGGGGATCAAATACTTATTTCCTCACTGTAGTTAATTAGAATATCATCAAAAAGTTGATTTATTTCACTAATTCCATTCAAAAAGTGAAACTTGTATATTATATTCATTCATTACACACAGACTGATATATTTCAAATGTTTATTTCTTTTAATTTGATGATTATAACTGACACTAATGAAAATCCCAAATTCAGTATCTCAGAAAATTAGAATATTACTTAAGACCAATACAAAGAAGGATTTTTAGAAATCTTGGCCAACTGAAAAGTATGAACATGAAAAGTATGAGCATGTACAGCACTCAATACTTAGTTGGGGCTCCTTTTGCCTGAATTACTGCAGCAATGCGGCGTGGCATGGAGTCGATCAGTCTGTGGCACTGCTCAGGTGTTATGAGAGGCCAGGTTGCTCTGATAGTGGCCTTCAGCTCTTCTGCATTGTTGGGTCTGGCATATCGCATCTTCCTCTTCACAATACCCCATAGATTTTCTATGGGGTTAAGGTCAGGCGAGTTTGCTGGCCAATTAAGAACAGGGATACCATGGTCCTTAAACCAGGTACTGGTAGCTTTGGCACTGTGTGCAGGTGCCAAGTCCTGTGGAAAATGAAATCTGCATCTCCATAAAGTTGGTCAGCAGCAGGAAGCATCAGAAGCGTCTCGCCTGGGCTAAAGACAAAAAGGACTGGACTGCTGCTGAGTGGTCCAAAGTTATGTTCTCTGATGAAAGTAAATTTGCATTTCCTTTGGAAATCAGGGTCCCAGAGTCTGGAGGAAGAGAGGAGAGGCACAGAATCCACGTTGCTTGAGGTCCAGTGTAAAGGTCCACAGTCAGTGATGGTTTGGGGTGCCATGTCATCTGCTGGTGTTGGTCCACTGTGTTTTCTGAGGTCCAAGGTCAACGCAGCCGTATACCAGGAAGTTTTAGAGCACTTCATGCTTCCTGCTGCTGACCAACTTTATGAGATGCAGATTTCATTTTCCAACAGGACTTGGCACCTGCACACAGTGCCAAAGCTACCAGTACCTGGTTTAAGGACCATGGTATCCCTGTTCTTAATTGGCCAGCAAACTCGCCTGACCTTAACCCCATAGAAAATCTATGGGGTATTGTGAAGAGGAAGATGCGATATGCCAGACCCAACAATGCAGAAGAGCTGAAGGCCACTATCAGAGCAACCTGGCCTCTCATAACACCTGAGCAGTGCCACAGACTGATCGACTCCATGCCACGCCGCATTGCTGCAGTAATTCAGGCAAAAGGAGCCCCAACTAAGTATTGAGTGCTGTACATGCTCATACTTTTCATCTTCATACTTTTCAGTTGGCCAAGATTTCTAAAAATCCTTTCTTTGTATTGGTCTTAAGTAATATTCTAATTTTCTGAGATACTGAATTTGAGATTTTCATTAGTTGTCAGTAATAATCATCAAATTAAAAGAAATAAACATTTGAAATATATCAGTCTGTGTGTAATGAATGAATATAATATACAAGTTTCACTTTTTGAATGGAATTAATGAAATAAATCAACTTTTTGATGATATTCTAATTATATGACCAGCACCTGTAGTGTCTGAATAACTGGTGGCGTTTTTTTTTGTTGCCATTATTTTCTACAGTGCAGTGGTAGAGAGGACAGGAAGCGAAGTGGGAGATAGAAGGCGGTGGGGTCCAGGAAAGGACCTCGAGCCGGGACTGGAACTCGGGTCACCCGAGGTCTGGAGCACTGTCCAAACGGCCACAGGCTCCGACCTAAGTTGATACTTAAATGAAACCCAACTGAGAAGTCCATCAAGAAACCCGTGAGCGTGAACATTTTCCAGTGGCAGCACTTGTGTTCTTGATTTCTGTGATGTCTGCCTTCATTCAGTTGTTTAGTTTGGTTGTGTTAAATGACGGGTCACGTGTTGGAGATGATGTCACTGCAGCTGTAAGCGGAGGTGAGACGTGCTGTAAGTCACTCACAGAATAAACCTCACCACTGAAAACTTTGAAGTCTAAACTTTTAATCGCTGAGTCTCTTCACTGGTTCACGGCGTGCTGTGCTGGTTTTAGTACTCGCTGGTCTTACAGGGGTTTAGCTTCTGTTCTGTCTGTGCTGAAGGTGCCGCATGCCAAATGACTTTCAAATGAGGTCAGAACTTGAAAATGTGCTGCTGTCATTATTCTGCATTCATGTGATGTGTTCAGGCTTTGTGCTTCTGCTCATTGATATTCAACAAAATCTTATCGCTCCTTTTCTTTCTTTTTTTTATAGTTCTCAGTTGTGCATCGTTTTAAGTTTCAATTTAGTCTCGGATGTTTCTCCTAAAATTGATAAGAGTGTGATTGCGTGAACATGAAGAGTCCAGAGGTGTAAATGAATGTAGATTGCAGAGGTCAAATCATCTGGATCTCACTGAGAAATGTTTGAGTTGATATTGAGATCTTCAATCATATTGAAAATTTTTGATTGCAGACTCAAACTCTAATGAGTTTAAGAAGTTTCCATTTGGTCTTCATTGAATTCCAGTGATGTCAACAAGAAATGATGGAGATATTAAAGAGATGTCGTCACTGTTTCCTCTGAATAGAGCAGTAAACTGAACTCGTGTTTGTGGCCTTTCATTTGCTATTGATATGCAGTGTCGTTCAGCAACATCAGAAGATCAAAATAATCACAGTTTCTGTTGCTCTCTTGCTTTCAGACCGATGGCCGTCACTGCAGAGTTTGTCAAATTATTGCTTCGGCCGATCTTCATCATCCTCCCGTCCTGCCAGCCCAGAGGAGCCGACCGGTACGTCTCCATGGAAACTGGGTGAGCACACAATGTGAAGTTCGCCCGGGCGTCCTCTTCCTCACCCGATATCTGACGTTCCACGAGGAGAGCGGCACATGGAAAGGACAGTATGAGCATTTCTCTGACCCCGTCTGCAGACACCCGACCTTCAGCATCACAGCCAGTGGACATTACATCAGAGGAGCTCCTTCATCCACCGTCATGGGTGCTGTCCAGTTCACCTTCACAGGTACACACGCGACTCTCGGAACACAATTTCATTAGTTTGATTTTATGATGAGCCGTGTACAGTCTCTATGATGTGGACCTGCAGTCTTGCGATCTTCGTTTGTCCATGAGACTGTGGAGTGTCCCGTTTGTCACCGTATAGTTCACAGAAGGTGCTCACGAGTGCCCCCTGTTGGAAAGAGATTCTACTTGTGAAGGTTCAGGAGGTAAACTGGAAGTGTTATTAAAACAGATCGCGTGGTCAGAGCAAGCTGCATTTCTCCAGATGATAGAAGTTAAAAAAGAGTGTTAACCCAGAGTTTACAAATGTACAAACGGACCTGAAGAACTCGACACGTTACTCGACACGTTACACAAGCCAACTCAGGGTTAACATCGTCAAGAGAGACAAAGGTTTACATGTGATGAGAAATGTTGCTGAATGTCTTCAATCATAGTGAGATCTTTTGATTGCAGACGAGACAAATCTGAGCTCAGTTTAACACATTGTTGACGTCTCTTCTCAAACTCATGACACACACGTTTGGGTGATTTCTTTTTCTCAGGAGAAACATCTGAGACACACATGAGACTTTTTGAGTCCATTTGCATCTCATTGATATAATTGAAATATTAAATAAATAGATAGATCATCTGCGATTGTTCTTTTAGGTATTCGCTGTTGTATTAATACAGATTGTATGACTGATGATGTGTCTTCACTCACAGCAGTATAAACAGTGGCGTGTACTCTAGATTCTCTGTTGTCTCATTCATTTCCAGTGACACACATGAAGGTGACGCCGATGGATGTGGCCACCACGTCTCTGCTGAACGTCTTCAGTGGTCATGAATGTGGAGCGGGGGGCTCGTGGAAGCTGGCTGTTCAACAGGACGTGACATCAACGGCTGGTTGTGCCGCACTGGGCATCCGGCTGCCACACACGGAGTACGAGCTCTTCAGCATGGGTCAAGACTCCGACGGAAACACTCTCCTGTATAACGGCCAGAGACCCACCAACGGCTCCAGCCCTGATCAACCCCACACACGGGCCACGTCCTACCAGCCCCCTCTTACCCGCTGCACCGCCGGCCAGAAGAGAGAGCCGCACGTGAGTAAAGAGGGAGACCAACATTTCAGACTCAGCAATGGATGTGACATCATCACGGCTTTATTTAATCTCACCGTATTGATCGTATTAATCACGTTCATGTAGCCGGGATGATCCGAGACCGTGTCGCTCCTTGGGTTTGCACTATTTGAAACATTTAAAGACTCATTATGTGAACTGAATAATCTGTGTGCGACGCATGATGTGTCCTTACAACAGGTTCTACACAGTTGTGTGTATTTGTAATTGTCAGATGAGGGAGGTCGCAGAGGCCGTGATGCATGCATGCGGTGCAGTGATGATGGTGATAATATTCTCTTTATTCACACGTATTGTATAATGTTTGTTTTGAAGAGTTCAATTAATCAATCGATTTAAACCAGACAACAGAATCTGCTTTTAACTCGACTTGCCCTACTCACGGTCCGTGTTATTTACGGGTGGTAACGGTCACATTTATTGTATCAGTAGCAGCTCTGCATTAGCTTGAGTTTTTTTGTACAACATGTTGTGTAACACGTGTGTATGAAGTGGCATATTTAACCAGAAAAGGTGCATTTACAGACTGTTAATAGCGTGTATTTTTAAAATAATTAGTCTGCTTCACACAGAGACAAATATGTGATTCATGAGTGTTAAAGACATTTTATTGAAGCAATGTTAAATACCACAGGACTGTAAAAGCTGATCTGTATTCAGTCAAGTTGCCTCACAATTAGATACATATAATTTGCATAAAGAAAAACTCAATGAAATGATTGAAATCAATGTTGGTGTCAGTGGAGATTGTGAGGAAAAACATAAACACAGGAGACACATTTTTCCATCCGACCTCATCACATTCAGTAAATCAATGTGAAATTCAGTGTTTCATCCAGCAACAAGTAGCAAAGACGACTGGTTTGTTTTTTGTTTATTACGAATCTGCATTTCCCATTTTTTTGTCAAAAGAATCAAAATCACAATGAACATGTACATGACACTTAAAACATTCCATTAAACTCTTAATAAAACCACAGAGAGGAAGAAAACACATCCTTTTATTTATTCATAGATTTCCATGAAGGTCTCTACACACGGTGCCCTGTACAGGGCTGCTAATGAGGTTTTGACAAATGGACAGTTTCTTCTTCTTCCCCGACCCCAGAAAAACCCACCCGGAACCACAGAAAGCAGAATAACAGGAGAACCCGACCATCCTCTCGTGTTTGTGTGTGTGTGTGTGTCTGTTTGTTTGTTTGTTTGTTTGTGTGTGTACTAACCGTGTGAGAAAGGCAAGGCCCGTTTGAATGATCTTGTACACAGACACATGTATTGCCGTCGCTTTGGGGCACGTCGGCACTGACGCGACGGTTATCGACAGGAACGCACGCGATGCTCGCCAAGCCCGGGAAACGAGGACGCCGATGCCCTACAACACAAACTTTCCCAGGAAGAAGCCGATGAATATGGCGGCGATGACGACCAGCAGTGACGGCAGGGATTTGGAGGCGGGGTCTTTGCTCAGCATCGCTGAAGGCTTCGAAGCGGAGGTGTCGAACTGATTGGCCCTCCTCATCCTCAGTCCTTCATCCTGATGACGATGATGTAACACACAGGTAAATATACAGACGATGCAATAGTACACGCTCACTACAGTGAATCTGGTATTCATCTGAAACAGCTGATTCGCCAATCACAAGCGACTTCAGGACAGTGTTTGTTTCATGCGGCTCAATCAATCCTCTGCTGTCGTTCATGGTAATGCTTTCATTTGATCTTCAGCCGGTGCGGGTCAGAGCCATATTCATGAATTGAAATCAAGATTCATTATCTGTTTGATAATTCTGCGTTTCTGAAATAAAAGCGTGAATATACCTTAAGCTGGCGGTTTTCTTCGAACAGTTTTCCCACTTCTGTCTGCAGTCTCTTGCACTCATCCACCAGTTTCCTCATCTCAGTGTCGTCCATAGACAAGCAGCTGGGTTTGGCTCCTGACGTGCCGTCCGCTTTAGACGCGTTGAGAACAGCAGTGCTTTTGCTGGATTCCTGTTCGTTCTGATCACACACACACGCGTAACTGAGAACATCAGCTTCACTACAGCAGGACGAGTGTTTCAGAAAGAACTCTTACCATTCTGTCATTCTCTGAAGGCATGTCAAACACACAGCGCAGCTTAGAGTCCATCAGGTCATCAGGTTTGGCATCTTTCCACTGGATATGAGAAACATGACACACAGTGCTTAAACAATATCTACAGTGGATTTCTTTGTTTACTGTAAATTACAGACGCTACCCAAATCTCTGCGATTTTTGACCCTCTTTGGGTAACGGAACAAAAAGTGCATCACATGTTTCTGTGAAATTGTGAATCTATCATGAATGTTCAATGTTTTGATTTCAGGACTGAGTAACTGTTTCTAAGAACATTGATGACAGTAACTTTAGTATTAACAGTGAGCCGATGATCAGCTGCAGATGTGAATAAACAGTGTTTGTGTACTGCGTGTTTGTGCACCTCTGCTGCCCCCTGCTGGATGACGTCACGTGGGGGTTTCACACTAACGCTATTATGAAAGCAGCAACCTCAATTTGAGCAGAAAGATCTAGCGCTTACCATCACCTCCAGGTCCGATACGCCGGACGGCGCAAAGATGGTCTGCACCATAAACTTGTGTTTGCTCTTCTCATTCGGGTCATAATCAAACGGCTGGAGCATCACTGCAGAAACACACATCATTGACTCATGAATGAATGACATCAGACGGAGCGTGCACGAGTCAGGCGACCTCTTACCTGAGATAGTGACCGTAGCGCCCGGGTCGATGATGCCGCTGTTGGGCCGCACGCAGTAGCGGCGAGGAGCTGTGGTCTTCACTTTGAAACATACTCTTCTGTCAGACGGGTTCTTCAGCTTCAGGTTGGTGGTTATCACATCTGTGAAAGGTCCTGCGCACGGACACCAAACAAAACGACAAGGAACCCAAGGTCAGAAAACACTGTGGGAAGTGGGATCACCTCCGAATGGAGACCAGTGTTGAGTAAGTTACTTTGAAAAAGTAATTCAATACTAGTTACTAATGACATATTCTATAGAGTAATTCGATTACTGTACAAATGACTCCTACTTTCTACATCCTACATCAACTTTGATTAGAATTGATTCAAGGATAGACATGAAACGGCTCGTTTAATTTCACTCAAATAAATAACTACATAAAGTATTCTTATTAACTGACCAAAGTCTACAAACATGAGTTAAAGCATACATTTTAAAGTTAAGACGTATAATTCTGATGTCATTTCCACTAGTGAATATATTTACACGGTATTTAGTTCAATTACATCAGCAAAAAATAAGAGTAATCCCTTACTTGACTTTTTCAAGGGAAACGTAAATAAATTACAGTAACTAGTTACGCAACACTGATGGAGACTGACTGAAATGTTGATTGATGATTTTTCTGTTTGAGTGCTGTTGTTTTTCTGAATAATCCATCATAAGTGAGGTCTAGTGAACAGCTGACATGTAGATGCCGTCAGACAGGTTACTTCATTACTAGTGTAAAAGCAGACATGTCATACATAAATAATGTAAAACATCTGAGCCTCTTTCCTATCCTTACAGCACACACACACAAACAGCCATACATGTGTTTCTATCAGTAGATATGAGTGAGTGATTCGTGTAGTTCATTAAACTAAGATCAATATCAGCCCTGTGTGTTCTGTTCACACCCTGACACTAAAGTCACATCCAGTGCGAATGACATGATATCATCTTCAATGCTTATTTAGTCATAAGAACACCCACTTTTGATTTCACCTTCATATGCTAAAGCACGAAAGTCCTGAAACACACAGCTGATGATGACATGTGTTCTTCTTCTTATTATTATTAGGCTCGAGTAAAGGGTGTGTTCAAACCTTGACTTTCTGAATACACATCAGATTGAAAGAACACATGATAAGTCTCTTTCTCTGTCAGTATCGATCATTCAGCGGTATTAATAACTCATTACAATCATTCACCACTTAACATTTCATGACATCAGTACTAATGCTAAACCTAACGTTACACACACAACACACTCATCAATCACATTAACTGCCGTTTAGAGATCAGCACAAGATTACGATGATATTAAAGCGACAATAAACAAACTTCTTCGCGTTTCCCACAGAGGCCTGCGCATCTCCGAGGCTCGCGTTAAAGCGCATCGGGAGAAGAGACGCAGGCATGCGGGCAGACGCGGCCTCCGCACACCGGCGGCTGGATGACGCGCGGCAGTCGGACGCGTTTACCTCTGAAGCGGAGGTCGCTCGGTGGGTCGAGGATCAGAATCTGCTCCAGTTTGGACATGACAGCCGTTCAACGGGACACGGTCGCGTGCTGCTCAAGAGCCCCGGCCACGACGCGCGCGCACTCACTGCACTCACACACCCGCGCAACGCGCTCACTTGCAGCAGGCAGACGCGGTAGCGAGCACGGCGCTACACGTCACTGAGATGAGCGGGGAACAACGGCTGCTAATACTGCTAATATTTAATTGTATTTTTGCGTGTCAGTAAAACACAGAAACGAGAATAAACCGAATCTCTTCTTCTGCGGCTGTGTGTAAACGGAGTCGCGTTCTGAATGTTGTGCGCATGCGCGCACTCAGGTAACACGTCATTCTACACAACAAACGACTCAAAGCAGAAAGTGGTTCAACTGGAAATGTGCGCGCGCACAATCACTGTCTGTTTAATCTAAGTTGTTGTGGAGGTGTCGTGCGCGAGCTGCCACGCGTGTTACATTAATGGCGAACATTTTTAACACACCCACTGAAGCACAGAATTAAAACCCAGATGATAAAGCTAAAAGCCCAACAACCGCTAAAGATAAAAAATATTTTAAAAATAAAAAAGCATTCACAAACTTTCTAAATAAACTATATATTGGTCGGAGGTTGCCTATTCCTAAGTATCAAAGATTTCAATAAAGGAAAAACACAACTCCTACTTCAAATACAGTCTGGGTTTAATAAACATTCACACAAATAAAGACACACCATACAGAAATGAGAGAAACAGTGCAAAAGAAATAGTAATGTCCAGGTGCTTACAGTAAGGTTCAACAATAGACATTAAAAACATTTAATGTCCAAACTATACTTGTATTTTTTATTGTACTGACAGTTACGATGGTAATGTTTCTTGTTAACATAAAAACTAAATTATATATTGTCATATTTGCCATCATCACCGCCGTTTTTGTTATGGCAGGTAAAATAATCTTATATTCGTTCTTTAATGTTTAAAATTCTATAATTAAACCATTAATTCTCTAGACTGAGGAACGGTTTAGTTTCAGTACGCATCCGAGCGCTAGTGTTGTGTTCGTCATGGCGCATGCGCTCGTACGTAAAGTGCGCGCACGCTTCAGAGACGTGCGCGTGATAAAGGATGCGTGCGCGGGCCCGGCTGCAGTGGTCGATTTGTGTTCCGCGGCGCGTGTTTGAGTGTGTTTTTGTGTAGTTTTGTGTCGTGGCGGTTGCTGGTGTGGGTTAAATGTAGGAGCAGCGCGAGATGGCCGGTGTGTACAGATAAACGCACACATATTCTCTCTTTCACACACACACAGTTCAGACTAAGCACACACAGACGTTAACACACACTCTGATTGTGTTGTGTGTATATTTGTGTGTGTGTTTTCTCGTAGATCTCTCTCTGCTGCAGGACTCACAAGAGGACACGGACGGATGTGAGTTTCTCTCTCTCTCTCTCTCTCTCTCTCTCTCTCTCTCTCTAGCGCGAGCGCGCGCGCGTATGTGTGTGTTGATGTGTTTCACACTATCTTACATCAGATCACGTGATCCGTACAGGAATCCCTGTGCTGTACTATGGTATGAAATGGTAAAAGTGATTTTGTGATTCACGTGCAGTGGGACAAACACCATTGAGTGGTTCAGTGAAGTGTGTCACTCTGATCTCAGATCAGATACACATGTTATTATGTGTGTGTGTGTGTGTGTTCATGTTTGTATATCCCGGTGGGGACCTAAACCTGAATGCACACCAACACATGGGGACTCGTGTCACTGTGGGGACCAAAATTGTACAGAAAGATATTTTTTTAAATCTAAAAATGCAAAAAGTGTTCTATGATCTTTAGGTTTAGGGGTTGGGTTAGGGATAGAATATACAGTATAAAAAACATTACACCGATGGACTGTCCCCACGGAGATAATAAAACATACATGTGTGTGCGTGTGTGCGTGCGTTTGTGTGTGTTCATGTTTGTATATCCCGGTGGGGACCTAAACCTGAATACACACCAACTCATGGGGACTCGTGTCACCGTGGGGACCAAAATTGAGGTCCCCAGGGGCAAAAAAGATAATAAATTGTACAGAACAATATTTTTTACAAATCTAAAAATGCAAAAAGTGTTCTATGATCTTTAGGTTTAGGGATAGGGTTAGGGATAGGGGATAGAATATACAGTTTGTACAGTATAAAAACATTACGCCTATGGACTGTCCCCACGGATAATAAACCAGACTGTGTGTGTGTGTGTGTGTGTGTGTGTGTGTGTGTGTGTGTGTGTGTGTGTGTGTGTGTGTGTGTGTGTGTGTGTGTGCGTGTGTGTATATGTGCGTGTGTGTATGTGTGTACTGCTTCTCATTTCTATATGAAATACAATCCCACATCGGTCGTGACACACACTCAGTGTCACAGGAGATGATGGTGTCACACACACAACCAAGTACATCTCAAAAGCTGATGTTGAATGAGTGTTGTGATGTGTTGTGATATGATGTATTGTATTGTGTTGTGTTTTGCTCACTGTGTGTGTGTGTGTGTAGATGGCTACAGCTCAGAGTCTGACGCCATTATAATCCCCTCAGCTCTGGATTTTGTGTCTCAGGATGAGATGTTGACTCCTCTGGGACGACTTGATAAATACATCAACAGTGAGAACGTCTTTAACAGGTGGACACACACACACACACACACACACACACACACACACACACACACACACACACACACGTTTGGAGTCATTGAATGGGTTTGCTCTGTTGTGATGTTGACTGTGTGTGTTGTGTGCTTTCAGACAGATGGTGGCCCGCAGTATTTTGGACACGCTGCGAGTGATCAGTGATGATGACAGAGAGTGTGTGTGTGTGCTGGAGAGGATCGAAAGGCTCGCCGATGACTCGGGTGCGTCTCTCAGAACTCTGTTGTGAGTCTGTGCAGGAGGTGCGTTGTGGTTTTTGTAATGATGTGTGTTTCTCAGAGCCGACGGTTCGAGCAGAGCTCATGGAACAAATCCCGCACATTGCGATATTCTGTCAGGAGAACCGACCGTCCATTCCGTTTGCCTTCTCCAAGTATCTCTTACCCATCGTGGTGAGATACCTGGCAGACCAGAATAATGTGGTGAGTGTGTGCGGAACGTCGCCGTGTCATCAGTAGATGATTGTGATGGTGTGTGATTTGAGTTTTTCTGCCGCAGGTTCGTAAGACCAGTCAGGCGGCTCTTCTGGTTCTTCTGGAGCAGGAGTTGATGGATCGAGGTGATGTGGAGAGTCTGGTGTGTCCTGTGCTGGTGGACCTCACCGCTCCTGACAGTAATGATGATGTGAAAACTGAAGCCATGGCTGTGAGGATCTTCACATGCTCTATAAACCATTCCTGTCGACCAATCAGAGCTGAGCGACGCCTGAGGGTTTGAGAGATGTTATTGGTTCTGATTTCAGATCATTTGTAAAATGGCACCGATGGTGGGGAAGGACATCACGGAGCGACTCTTTCTGCCACGCTTCTGTGAGATGTGCTGCGATTGCCGCATGTTCCACGTACGCAAGGTGGGTGAATGTGCAGGGCTTGACATTAACCATCATCATGTGGTTGGTTGTCCTTGTCCGAGTACCAAATTCTTGTCCGAAGATGAAAAAATGATATTAAAGTGTCAATATAATTGTTTCGGATCCTGAAGTGTTTCACCTGGTGTCCGCTGCGGCCACCTAAATGTGTTCACACTCTGCGTGATTGCTACAGAACAAAGGCAAGCAGTAATTATTATTAGTGTCAGGGCTGGATGTTAACGTTCTTTTGCTCATAGCACTGATGCTACAGAGGTTTAAAGTTTGATAGCACAGGCCAAACAGTTCATGATTAAAAAAACAATGCAAGTGCAGTTCATCACATGAAAAGGCACAATTGACAAATGACAATAATGTTACAGACCGAGGGCATATCATTTTTAGTTAGTATTTATAAGTTCTGTGTATTTCTTTTTTTTACCGTTATAAAAATGTTGAGGTATGGTCTTCTTGCGTTTGGCACCGTGGCTAGAAAATCAGTACACTTATCAAGCTGTTCCGCATCATCTGCCACGCTGTCTTTATATTCTATGTCTTTGTAATCTGCACTTTGTTTCTCATACAGTAGTCTACTTTGTGCTGCGAGCCATCCTGGATTTTGGCGCTCGCTTGTACGGTGTCTCTGAATTGTCAAAACACCTCTCAAAATGCTTGATACGGATGAGAAAAATGCAGAAAATCGAACCCGGTCCGAATTTTTTTATGGCGGACGAAAATGTCGGAGGCAGTGTGTAAATGTGATTGACACAACTTGAGGTCGTATTCATTTTTAACACGCGCAAATTTCAGACTCGATGTGCAATGGCCTTTAATGTCGAGCCCTGATGTGATTGGCTGGTGATGAGAGTCCGACGGAAGAGTGTCTTCTCATTGGCTGATGTTTGTGTGATTGACAGGTTTGTGCAGCAAACTTTGGTGATATGTGCAGTGTTGTTGGAGGAGAAGCTACAGAAGAGCTGCTGGTGTGTCCGTTTACATTCACAGAACAAAACACACAGACAGCAGATCTTACATGAGAAACATCAGTTTGTGTTCAGAAGAACAGCACATCTGTGTTTTTATTTCTGTACAACACACAACCACATGCCTAGTTAATAATACTTTAGTCTCTCTCTCTCAGTTGCCAAGGTTTTTCCAGCTGTGCTCTGATAACGTGTGGGGCGTGAGGAAGGCCTGTGCCGAGTGTTTCATGAGCGTCTCGTCGGCCACGTCTCCAGAAGTGCGGAGGTCGAAGCTCTCTTCTCTCTTCATCAGTCTGATCAGCGACCCGTCCCGCTGGGTCTGTCACGTAGCACACACACACACACACACACACACACACACACACACACACACACACACACACACACACACACACACACACACACACACACACACACACACACACTCAGTGTCGTGTGTAACACGCGTGTGTTGTGTCATCAGGTGCGTCAGGCGGCGTTTCAGTCTTTAGGTCAGTTCATCTCCACGTTCGCTAGAGCGTGCAGTAACGCGGGTCAGTACTTCAGAGACTCCAGCGGTGAGAGCGACTGGACACACGGGTGAGACACACTGACAGACGAGATGCTTTCATGAGTGACGGACGTCTCGCTGACGACTCGTTTATTTCTCGTGCAGCACAAACACAGACGGTGCGTGCGGCAGCTCAGCAGAGACGCCCTCTGTCTCACCGCAGCAGAACTGTGTTTCCCACAATGCCTCAGGCTGTGAGGAGCAGAGCCGTGATGATGATGATGATGATGTAGGGGAGGAGGGTGGAGGTGAGCAGACAGCTGAGGTTCTGTCAGCTGATGATGAGTCTGAGTGCCTTCCTGGAGAGACCGAGAATCCATTGACATCACCCGGACACAACCTCCAGGAGAAGAGCTCTAACGAGAACATCTGCTGCGCCGCGTCACTGGACATCCCAGATCACGAGCTCTTTAACTCCTTCCATTACTGGAGGACGCCCATCCCAGAGCTGGACCTGAATCTGCTGGAGGAGGACATCCCAGCGTCGACTGCTCCCGCTCTGGACAGAAAACATCTGGAGGAACTCATCGAGAACCTGGAGCCGCACATCGATGATCCTGATGTAAAAGGTCTGACACATTCACTCTGCACTACAGTGACTTCCTGTGGTCATCACAATATAAAAACAAAAGAAAAATTTAGATTTCCATTTAAAAGCTAAAAATAGATGTCTGCTGTATCCTCTGGTGCTGTTGTTTAGTGTTGTGTTGTGTGGTGTCGTGCTGTATAGTGGTGTGGTGTTGTCGTGCTGTATAGTGGTGTGTTGTGTATGTGGTGTTGTGCGGTATAGTGTGGTGTGGTGTTGTGCTGTATAGTGGTGTGTTGTGTATGTGGTGTTGTGTGGTATGGTGTGGTGTGGTGTTGTGCTGTATAGTGGTGTTGAGTGATGTGTTGTGTGGTGTGGTGTTGTGCTGTATAGTGGTGTTGTGTTGTGTGGTGTTGTGCGGTATAGTGTGGTGTTGTGCTGTATAGTGGTGTTGTGTTGTGTGGTGTTGTGCGGTATAGTGTGGTATTGTGCTGTATAGTGGTGTTGTGCGGTATAGTGTGGTGTTGTGCTGTATAGTGGTGTGGTGTGTCGTGTGGTGTTGTGCTGTATAGTTGTGTGGTGTGGTGGTGTGTCGTGCTGTATAGTGGTGTGTTGTGGTGTTGTGTGTGTGTGTGTGGTGTTGTGCGGTATAGTGTGGTGTTGTGCTGTATAGTGGTGTGTTGTGTTGTGTCCTGTGGTGGTGTGTTGTGTGTGGTGTTGTGCTGTATAGTGGTGTGTTGTGTTGTGTGGTGTGGTGTTGTGGTGAGCTGTATAGTGGTGTGGTGTTGTCGTGCTGTATAGTGGTGTGGTGTTGTCGTGCTGTATAGTGTTGTGTTGTGTGTGTGTGTGTGGTGTTGTGCGGTATAGTATAGTGTGGTGTGGTGTGGTGTGGTGTTGTGCTGTATAGTGTGGTGTGGTGTTGTGCTGTATAGTGTGGTGTGGTGTTGTGCTGTATAGTGGTGTGGTGTTGTGCTGTATAGTGGTGTGGTGGTGTGTTGTGTGGTGTTGTGCTGTATAGTGTGGTGTGGTGTGGTTTTGTGCTGTATAGTGGTGTTGTGTGTTGTGTGGTGTGGTGTTGTGCTGTATAGTGGTGTTGTGTTGTGCGGTATAGTGTGGTGTTGTGCTGTATAGTGGTGTGTTGTGTGGTGTGGTGTGGTGTGGTGTGGTGTTGTGCTGTATAGTTGTGTGGTGTGGTGGTGTGTTGTGTGGTGTTGTCGTGCTGTATAGTAGTGTGTTGTGGTGTGTGTGTGTGTGTGTGTGTGTGTGTGTGGTGTTGTGCTGTATAGTGGTGTGTTGTGTTGTGTTGTGCTGTGCTGTAAAGTGTGGTGGTGTTGTGTTGTGTGGTGTTGTGTCGTGCTGTATAGTGGTGTGTTGTGTTGTGTGGTGTGGTGTTGTGGTGTGCTGTATAGTGGTGTGGTGTTGTCGTGCTGTATAGTGTTGTGTTGTGTGTGTGTGGTGTTGTGTGGTATAGTATAGTGTGGTGTAGGGCTGCAGCTATCGATTCTTTTACTAATCGAGTATTCTACTGATTTTCCATCGATTAATCGGGTATTCGGATAATAAGTACTTTTTCTTTATTAAAAAGCAATACTAAATATACAAGAGAAAATAAGACGGGTCTCTTAAAATGAGTAAAACAACTCATTTGTTTCCTTTTTAGAACAATTAGTTTTTATTGCTGAAATAGCATACATTAATATCTGTGAAAACTAAACCCATTTAGTACATTCCATTGCCATATTAAATTCAAAATGCAATATAATACAAATATATAAATAAGAAACATGAATAAAAATGGAAATAATAATTTCAAACAATAG
>NC_079912.1:32500-72764 GCF_024868665.1 Triplophysa rosa | reverse complement strand
TTGTGTGTTGTGCTGTATAGTGTTGTGTGGTGTTGTGCTGTATAGTGTGTGTGGTGTTGTTCTGTGCTTTACAGTGGTGTGTTGTGCTGTATAGTGTGGTGTGTTGTGGTGTGGTGATGTGCTGTTTAGTGTTGTGTGGTGGTGTGTGGTGTGGTGTTGTGCTGTATAGTGTGTGTGTGTGGTGTTGTGCTGTGCTGTGCTTTACAGTGGTGTGTTGTGCTGTATAGTGTGGTGTGTTGTGGTGTGGTGATGTGCTGTATAGTGTTGTGTGGTGGTGTGTGGTGTGGTGTTGTGCTGTGCTGTATAGTGTGTGTGTGTGTGTGGTGTTGTGCTGTGCTTTACAGTGGTGTGTTGTGCTGTATAGTGTGGTGTGTTGTGGTGTGGTGATGTGCTGTATAGTGTTGTGCTGTATAGTGTGGTGTGGTGTGGTGCTGTATAGTGTTGTGTTGTGTGTGTGTGTGTGGTGTTGTGCTGTGCTTTACAGTGGTGTGTTGTGTTGTGCTGTATAGTGTTGTGTGTGGTGTGGTGTTGTGTTGTGTTGTGCTGTATAGTGTTGTGTTGTGTTGTGTTGTGTGTGGTGTGGTGTGGTGTTGTGCTGTATAGTGTTGTGGTGTTGTGCTGTGTGGTGTTGTATAGTGTTATGTTGTGTGTGGTGTAGTGTTTGAAGGATTCAGATCATTCATTGTGTGTGTGATATATCCTGCAGCTGTAATATTGAGCGTGTGTGAGTGCAGGCGATCCGGCTGTGACCTCCGATTGAGCTGTAAGGAAATGACCACAGGAAGTTGAGCTGAAACAGAACAGGAAGTGTGTGTAACCTCTGATAGAGATGTGTCCTCTGATGTGTGTGCGTGTGTGTGTGTGTGTGTGTTACAGCTCAAGTGGACGTCCTGACAGCCGCTCTGAGGGCCACAGTGTTGGATTCTGGGATAGAAGATGCGTTCCTGGAGCCCCGGCCAGCACAATCTAACCCCTTCAGTTCCCAGCAGCCCCCTGATCTCCTGTCAGCCGGCACACAGGTTTGTGCGTTTATCAGGTGGAATAATCACATTCATGTTAATATTGTCACAGACCGATGTGAAATGTTTGTTTAATGTCTGTACATGTACCGTTCTCCGTGTTGTTGGCTATGAATAGTTACTGTATGTGTAGGAATGAATGATTTGATTGCATCTGATTGGCTGAACTTTGACTCCGCCCTGCAGCTGAGTCGTTATGATGAGGACTCGGACGCGAGTGACAGTTTAAATCCTGAAGACGAGCAGAAATCTAAACATCAGGTGAGTTGTGCAGTGTGATGTCAGTCCTCTCAATCCCATCATGCTCTGCTCTGACGGTGTGTGTGTGTGTGTGTGTGTGTGTGTGTGTGGACGGTGCAGGATGTGGTTCCTCAGGCGTTACTGGATCAGTATCTGTCCATGACCGACCCGTCCCGTGCTCAGACCGTAGACATGGAGATCGCCAAACACTGCGCTTACAGTCTGCCCGGCGTGGCTCTGACGCTGGGACGACAGAACTGGCACTGCCTCAGAGACACCTATGAGACGCTGGCCTCCGACATGCAGGTGAGAGAACGGACAAGCGCATGACTCTTAATGGCTGCGATTGTCTGATTCATGACGTGTTGTTAATGTGTGTCAGTGGAAGGTCAGGCGGACGCTGGCATTCTCCATCCATGAGCTGGCTCTGATTCTGGGTGATCACCTGACAGCCGCTGATCTGGTGCCTGTGTTCAACAGCTTTCTGAAGGATCTGGATGAAGTGCGGATTGGAGTCCTCAGACATCTCTACGACTTCCTCAAGGTCACAGTCGTCTGCAGTGTTTCTGTCAAATCACCCATTCGTTCCACACCTGCACATACATTTCAAGTACAGAGAGAAAAGATAAATCATTTCACTACACTATTATTCTCATAGAACACATTTTAGTATCTTATCACAATATAACTTTCTTTTTTTTAAGATATATTTTTAGGGGCTTTTATTGGGGACAGGAATGTAGAGAGCAGACAGGAAAGCGTTGGGCAGAGATAGGGGAGCAGGATCGGCATAGAACCGTCAAGACGGGAATCGAACTTGGGTCGCCGTGAGCGCACTGGCGCTATCCACAAGTTTCAGAAGGGTGCTACTGTAAAAATGAACGTGGGCACAACTTCCGGTGAAGCGGCGGACGTAGTGTATTGCACCTTGAATAACTGTAGGTTACTTGCGTAGCCCTGGTTCTCTGATAGCATTAAGTGAGGTGTCTCACTATGGGATATGCCCCTTCCGCAAATTCCTCAGAAGCCCTATTACATTACGCCAGCCCCTTTTGGCTGGCAGACATGATGCTTGTGCCTGAGGAGTGGCTACCTACATAGTATAAGTAGAGTAACATTGTGTCATTTCGTCATTCAAAACAAGCACAGCTCTTCCTCGCTTCGCACTGCAAGGAGGGTAATCTGGTGAGACACCTCACTTAATGCTATCAGAGAACCGGGGTTACGCAAGTAACCATTTAAGTGTCTCACTACGGGATATCCTAACTCCCGTATTGCCAGATAGCCGGTTTCGAACTTGCCTGCCAACCAAAATACATTCAGGGCTGAGTGAGTGAGGACTCAGGATCCCACACTCAGCACAGCATACTCAAATGACTGCACTGTAACTGCGCTGTTTTTAAAACCTGGTGAAAGTGTGCGTAGACCAGCTTGCCGCTTCACAGATATCCTGGATAGTGACTCCTTTAAAGAGAGCCCACGAAGTTGACATCCCCCTAGTCGAGTGCGCACGTAAGCCCAATGGGGTAGCAAGACCTTTACTGGAATACGCCAAAGAAATGGCTTCGACTATCCAGTGTGATAACCGCTGTTTTGTGATAGGCTTCCTCGTACGCGGTCTAGCCCAAGATACAAACAGCTGATCACTCAATCAGAACCCTGCAGTTCTATTTGTGTAAATCCACTAAGTACGCACTGGGCATAGAGTATTTAACTTTTGGATAAAATGCCCTCAGCTCAAGGGGAACAATAGAATTAAGGACTTTGGGCGTAAACGTGGGTTTGGTTTCAGCAAAACCCCCACATCCTAGAGCTGAAGATCTTTGCCCGAACCCGACGTGACCCGACGGGTTCGGTCGGGTTCTGTCGGGTTCGGGCTTAATTTCTATCATTTTACACGGGCTCGGGCCGGGCTCGGGCTTGCGCGGTAAATGAGCGGTCATGTGATGCGTTCCGATTAGCGCGACAAAGATGCAAAAATGGATGCTGAGGGTTGCAACACATTCTCACTCCCGACTCGTCACATATTTATGCTAGGTCAGCGCCCTTCGGCGTCACTTTTGAACACGCAGGGTACTCCTTTGACGTCGTTTTTCGACGTGAAGGGCACGCGAATTTCACCGTCATTATGAAAATGTATATTAGATATAATTTGCAATGATGATGTTTCGGGGTTTAATTTACACTGCGTTCCAAATTATTATGCAAATTGGATTTAAGTGTCGTAAACATTTAATTTTATATTTTTCAATTAAACTTATGGATGGTATTGTGTCTCAGTGCTCTTTGGATCACTGAAATCAATCTCAGACACCTGTGATAAGTAGTTTGCCAGGTGAGCCCAATTAAAGGAAAACTACTTAAGAAGGACGTTCCACATTATTAAGCAGGCCACAGGTTTCAAGCAATATGGGAAAGAAAAAGGATCTGTC
The DNA here is from genome assembly GCF_024868665.1 of Triplophysa rosa. Classification (NCBI taxonomy): domain Eukaryota; kingdom Metazoa; phylum Chordata; class Actinopteri; order Cypriniformes; family Nemacheilidae; genus Triplophysa; species Triplophysa rosa. Next base: position 69,073 of record NC_079912.1, on the reverse strand, counting down.
TGCTGCCGAAAAGCGTCAAATAGTGCAATGTCTTGGACAAGGTATGAAAACATTAGATATTTCACGAAAACTTAAGCGAGATCATCGTACTGTGAAGAGATTTGTGGCTGATTCAGAGCACAGAAGGGTTCGTGCAGATAAAGGCAGAATGAGGAAGGTTTCTTCCAGACAAATTCATCGGATTAAGAGAGCAGCTGCAAAAATGCCATTGCAAAGCAGCAAACAGGTATTTGAAGCTGCTGGTGCCTCGGGAGTCCCGAAAACCTCAAGGTGTAGGATCCTCCAGATGCTTGCAGTTGTGCATAAACCTACTATTCGGCCACCCCTAACCAATGCTCACAAGCAGAAACGGTTGCAGTGGGCCCACACATACATGAAGACTAATTTTCAAACAGTCTTGTTTACTGATGAGTGCCGTGCAACCCTGGATGGTCCAGATGGATGGAGTAGTGGATGGTTGGTGGATGGCCACCATGTCCCAACAAGGCTGCGACGTCAGCAAGGAGGTGGCGGAGTCATGTTTTGGGCTGGAATCATGGGGAGACAGCTGGTGGGCCCCTTTAGGGTCCCTGAAGGTGTGAAAATGAACTCTGCAAGGTATGTAGAGTTTCTGACTGAGCACTTTCTTCCATGGTACAAAAAGAAGAACCATGCCTTCCGTAGCAAAATCATCTTCATGCATGACAATGCACCATCTCATGCTGCAAAGAATACCTCTGTGTCATTGGCTGCTATGGGCATAAAAGGAGAGAAACTCATGGTGTGGCCACCATCCTCCCCTGACCTCAACCCTATTGAGAACCTTTGGAGCATCCTCAAGCGAAAGATCTATGATGGTGGGAGGCAGTTAGCATCAAAACAGCAGCTCTGGGAGGCTATTCTGACATCCTGCAAAGAAATTCAATCAGAAACTATCCAAAAACTCACAAGTTCAATGGATGCAAGAATTGTGAAGGTGATATCAAAGAAGGGGTCCTATGTTAACATGTAACTTGCCCTGTTAGGATGTTTTTGATTGAAATAGCTTTTGATTTCAGTAAATATGACCTCCTAATGCTGCAAATTCAACAAATGACCATTTTCAGTTTTTTACAACCTATGAAATGTTTTCAAACTCTGTTGTGCATAATAATTTGGAACAGTGCATTTTGAGTTTTTCATTTTTTAAATAAATACTGTTGTCAGTGGGAGGTTTGTTCAATAAAATTCCAAATGTACCCTAACTGTTGATTACTTGAAAATTATACTGACTGTCATTTGCATCGACAAATTAGGAAAACCAGAGAAAGATATCATTTGCATAATAATTTGGAACGCAGTGTAAGTTTAATGGCCAGGATAATTGCATTTACATGACACTATTCAGACAGTTTGAGCAAGTAATGTTTATTGAATGTTTAAAACAGTTTATTTATCGTAATATAAAACACATAATACAAGCAGTCACAATGTCGTTCAAAAATACAGATATTCCAAGGGTACCAACGCGAAACGATCGATTTGTATGAGGAACAGATGCGAAAGCGATCACCGTCCGCCGTAAATCTCAAATCCAGTGAAGAACGACGTTCAAAATTTGCCGCCAGAGGAAGTTACGTCAGCTTCGATGCCATTGGCTTTCCCGTGTCTCGTGTCCGATTGCGTCATTTCGTTGGCTTTGAACGTGAAACGGTATTGGCTCCCGCAACCGACTGCATCTAGCTGTTCCGGTTTATCTTTTGAATGGGAGCCTCAGCCGAGTTCCCGTATTCACGGACACGCACGGCATCTCCATTGTAATGTTATCGTAAGGCTTTGGTGAGGTTGGGGTTAGGTGCTACAAAATATTGAAACCATAAATAATTATGAAATGCTAAGAATTGCACGCATCTCGGTCTGGAGCATTTAGAAAACAGCAACGCAGTTCCCTGTTCGTCGAAAAACAACGCCAAAGGGGTACCCTGCGCGTTCAAGTGTGACACCGTGGGGCGCTGACCGAGCGTAAATATGTGACGAGTCGGGAGTGAGAACGGGTTGGCTGAGGAGGTGAAACGGAGGCTTGCCTCTGGCGATTACGTTTTGATTGCACCAGCAACTAAAGCAAAGTCTGAGGTGCGGAAAAGTTTTGACCATGTGCATAATGAGAATAATGAGCCAGTGGGATATGTGAGATGTTTCGATGTTACAGAGGACTTATTTTATTTCTTTGTTCCAACTTCCAAGTGACCTATAGCCTACGTTAGTCATTAATAAACTATGTTAAAACATGTATACATGACTCATTCTTGACAAAAAGCTGTGCGCGTGCGCACATTTGAATAGCCTAATGTCGGGCTATAAACGGGTTCGGGCTTTTAAAAAGCTGTCAATCAAAATGTACTTGTCGGGCTCGGGCCGAATTCTGTCGGGCTCGGGCACGGTCGGGCCTAACTTTTAAGGCCCGATTACAGCTCTACCACATCCCCCAGCATAAACTGCATACATGCAGGATTCACAGAAAGTGCGTGAATTTCACTCACTCAGGCGCTTCAGTTTTAAACTATGATATTTTAGTGTAAACTATGTCCAGTGGCTCAAATGGAGCCCCAAAAGGGCATCCAGTACCAGGTCTAAATCCCACGAAGGAGAAATCTGTCTCGACACGGGCAAAGCAGGACGCGCCCTTAATAAAACGACACACTGGAAGATGCTGTCCAACAGTCTTTCCCTCAAACCCTACGTGGCATGTTGATGCAGGGCTCTAGACTAACATTTTGCACTGGTGCGCCTAACTTTTTTTTTCTTAGGAGCACCAGTACAAAAGTTAGGTGCACCCAAATTTTCGACCGCATCGCATTTAACACCGCAGTTTTACCAGTTCACTTTTTTTTTAATCGCTGTCCATATAGGCAATATTGACTTGATTAACTAACAATGATTAACTAAATGATTAACTAACAATCTGGTCAACATAAAGTTCTTTATTTGAAGCACAATTCTACAAGAAAGTTAACTTACTGAAAAAGTGTTGGTGCTTAAAGTGCTTCACTGAACTGAAACTTAAAACATCTCAAGATAAATGGACCAGGGCTTGACATAACCTTGGGAGGTTGATGGCTCCGTGTCAGAGCATTGCTTATGATTTTCGGGTGGATCAACTCTCAACTCAACTCAACTTTATTTATATAGCGCTTTTTACAATTTTCATTGTTACAAAGCAGCTGTACATGAGACACATTGACTACAAGCAAAACAATTTAAAGTTGTACCTGCAAAAACAAGAAAAAGTTGAAAACACAGAAAACAGACATACCCACATACAAAACACACCCACATACAAAACACTCCACACACACAATATGAACACGTACTTATACACATAGACATAGACACACACTCACGGACGCGCACGCACACACACACACACACACACACACACACACACACACAGACAAGTACGCACACACACAGACAGACACGCACGCACACACACACGCTCAGTGAGAGCACACATTTAAGATAAAGGAGAGAGAAGCACAGGTCAAATATAACAGACTATAAATTCCTATATGCAATATTAATTAAGTAAAACTTTAATATTCTAAAGCAGCCCCCCCGGCCAGGCAGATAGTGCAAAAACAGTATGCAAACGGTGGCGAGGAACCCAAAACTCTAATCGAGAAAAAAAACCTCAGGAGAACCCAGGCCCAACCAGGGGATTCCAGTTCCCCTCTGGCAAAAACTGCTGCCTCTGCACAAGCTCCAGAGAGCTTGCACAACAAGGCTAAATACAATAAATAAACTTACTAATAAGGTAAATTATAGTTAAAGATTATCATTAATAATCTAATAGCATTTGAAATTTTGTGGTGAAGACGTGTCAGGTGACCTCGTCCTTCTTTATCCAGCTCTATCATCTCAGCTCTTGTCAGGTCACCACTTCCAATTCTACGCTCTACCATCAGGTCAGGCCATGAACTGCATCCTGCTCGCTGTGGTAACCTTGGAACAATGAGACAAGACTGGCTGAGAGTAGAGTACTGTTCTGCACTCTCTGATGCAACAAGTACAATTTACATTCGTACAGAGATCTGGTAGATGAAGCTCTTGCGTTCTTTCGAATAACACTGTCGGGCAGACCAGTAGCATTCAAATTAAATCCCTCACTGGCCAAGCCCATAGTGCCAGGCGTTCTGGATGGGGATGAAAAATCTCCCCCTCTGCTTGCGACAGCAGATCTCTGCGTAACGGGAGAGCCCACATCTCTGCGTATAACATATGTATGATCTCCTCCAGCCAGTACTTCCCGGGCTAGCGTAGAGCTATCACTATTAGTCTGAATCCCTTCCTCCTCACTCTCGAGGGTCGGGGATATTAAAGCTATCAGTGGAAACGCAAACAAGAGTGCGATTGGCCATTCATGCACCAGTGAGTCTATCCCCAGAGGTGCATGCTGGTCCTTCAGGGAGAAAAATAGAGGGCACTGAGCATTGTCCTGGGACGCGATCTGTTGTCCCCGCAGAACATCCGGGAATCTCTGAACTGGTTCCCTCTTGAACTTTGCTGAACTGAGGGTCGGGAGCTTGAAAATGGGGGGCAGTGAGCTCCCTTCCCTCGAAAACCCCTGATCAGACTGCCGCCTTCCTTTGCGCTCCCAGAGAGGGATGAGGAGCGGGTGGGTCAGTCTGGGTTGTAGTTGGTGGACAGTTCTTTCTGAGCGCTTCGGCGACTAATGGCTCCATTGGAAGCATACAGAGAAGAACCTCCTTTTCAATTGCCTCCATGTCGCCCGTGAAATGTCTGTCTTTCCAGGTGATTGCCACTTCTTCCAAAAGCTCTGGAAAAATCGTAAGGAGCTTTCTTGCTGCCAGTTTCGCTCTCGGCAATCGTTTCCCTTCATAGCGTGACTTTGCAGTCTCCACTACCACAGTTGGCCATGGAACATTAAGTTTTTCCGCAGTGTGTTTGCACACATCCTGCAGATCAACACTCCGAAGCGGAGAGGATGGTGCCTCGTCCACCCCTTCCATGGATCCCGCCACGGCGAGGGATTGTGCCAGTTGAACAGGGGTGAGAAAATAGTCTGAGAAAAGAGTCCGATTGTCCCTCATCCTCAAAGTAGAGCAAATCCTTTTCCTCTTTGTCTGTACTAGGCACGTTAGGGAGGGGATCGCAAACATCGAGCTGTTCACCCAAGGATAGAGTCACCTTGGTGGGAAGCTCCACAGAAATGGATACCTGCGGGGTGACAGCCGGAGCAGGGCTAGCTGACATGAGGGGATCCTGGCCTGATAGGCTAGCTTGGCGTGCTAGCTTCCGGCAGAGGCTCTTCAAAGTGAAGCGTGCACAGTGCTCGCAGGAGCCCGGAGCATCGATTGCTGCCTGGGCATGTTTCAGCACCAGACATGCAGCGCAGACCTGGTGTGTGTCCTTCCCTGAAATCTTGTTCCCGCATACGCACAGCTGCGGAAGTTGTCCCTCGCTAGCCGGAGCAGTCTGCATTGCTCAGGGCTCTAGACTGTGACCAAAATGCTCACAAATGCGATAGTTATTTTAGAATGTGCGAGGTCAAATTTCACAGGGTCGCATTGGTGCGAGTGTGTAAAACATTTTTTTTTCATTGCCAAAGATTTATTTAACATTTTAATGTGATTTATGAGTGGTGAACGACGCGTTTGTGATAAGTGCAGGAAAGAGCGAGCAGAGAGCTTGTGCACTCCCTCTGTCTCCAAACTAAAGTGTGTGTTTCACTTCATTCGGTGTTGCGCAGACTGGACGGCATAAAGGCATCGCGGGACAGAGCGCTCATATGCTTATAAAACGCTCTCACGGAACATTGATGTCATATTCTGATCGTTCTGCGCAGCACGTAATGAAGTCGAACACATCAGTTTCTGAGCTGTCTCTCCCTCACACTTTAATCAAAAGCAAGGTCGGAAGACAGAATCCATGTTTCACGTGGCACATATTTTTTCCTGAATTACAGCGGGGTGTGAATGTGCTCAAAAACATGTTGCCTTTTCTTCCCTGACAAGTGTTCCGCACATGCAGCTGACATAAAGGAAAGATCCTTTCCAGTGAAGTGTTTTCTGCGTCTTCTATCTTTTGCAATGTCCTAACAGCTGTGAAAAACAAACAGCGCGTCAATGTCCGCTAATGTCTGATTCGTGACGGAATGACTCATTTGAACAGATTCATTTTGTTGAAACAACTCGTATATCAAACACTGAACTCACGAGTCTCACTGACTGAACCCATCAAATCAGTCACTCAAAACACCTCAGAACACAAGCGAGCTTAGACCATTTAACAAGAGCGGTTAGTAAGATTAAGTACATATATAATAATTTAGTTCTGACTGAGTTACTTTTGAGTTTTGTGCTAGCTAATTTAATACAATTCTATGTGGTAAAAATAAAGTGGCAAAATTACAGCTTTTTGCAAAGAGGACAAGGATTGTGAAGAGTGACAGGTTATATTTGTGTCAGATCCTTTCATAGCCGATATATAACTTAATTTAAAACAAAATAATATCAACTGTATATAATAACAAATACAAAGTTTCTTTGCATTTATTTTGTATTTATTGGGCTTGCAAGTGTTTGCAAAAAATCATTTTGAGACTGACGACGAGCAACACCTGCTGTTCGTGGCTGCACTTCAAACATGCCAAGCTGATTTCACGGCATAAAAGAGCGCTTCACACACATATGGAATTCCAAAAGTGACAATATAAAAAATAAATAAATGCAAAAATAAATCCATGAAGAAATGTAAAAAAGCAAAAATAAATGAGTATTTATACTTTTCTTTCCTTATTTATGGGTAATTATTAGTGCTGTCAATCGATTAAAAAAATTAATCGGATTAATCACACATTTTTTCTGTGATTAATCACGATTAATCGCACACAACTATTTTATTTTAAAATATACTTTTACATTTTAATAATTTCACATTTAATCTTCAAATTGATGTAGAAACAACATATTTATTTAACAGCATCATTTAATGAAAGCTAACATTTTGATATAAGTATTGTAACTGATGTCTCTATTAAATTGATTATTTTAACATTAATTATAGCCATTCAACAGTATAATTGAGAGCTCATGTAGGAAATTGAAGGACACTTTACAGTCTTTAATGATAAATTATCAATTAAATGCAGAAGAATTCTCATTAAAGCTACAAAATCACATTAATTTCTTCTTTTATTTTGTTCTTTGATTAACATTAGTGACAGGAGTCAGAGCAGCACATTTAAGAACGCGGCCCCTTTAAGAGCTGTCTTCGTAGGCAGATCTGACCGTCACCGCGCTCCCATTTTCACAACTCTTTGCATTCATTTAAGATTTTATTTTACACTTTGAAGTCTGTGCTTAAGAAAATGCTAGACAAAACGGGCTTTCTGACATAATCTTGTGTGGTTTTATCCATTCAAGCACGAAAGAGAACTTAACACGGATGCGCTGTCTGACAGAGATTCACCGACGCAGCCGTTACTGTACACACCAGACTGGACCTCTTGTTGCGTTTTGCCGCATCCCACAGTTTAGAAGCTGTCTATCTTCATTGAACGCCTCAAAGCAACTGTTTCAAATCGCGCTTAAGTGGTTTAAAAGCCTGTACACGAATAAGAGCATGATTACATAATGTAACGCTAGACAAAGGATGTCAAAACAAACGGATGCTGTGTTAATTGCGATAAATATTTTCTCACGCGTTAATTTGAAAAAATTAATCGCATGCGTTAACGCGTTAACGTTGACAGCCCTAGTAATTATATATGTTTTCACGCTTATTTATTTTTTCATTTATTTATTTATACATTTATTTATTTCCACTTTTATTTACTTCCACATCTATTCATGTATATATGTATTTATTCCTACATTTATTTATTTTTACATTTATTTATTTCTACATTTATTTATTTATGTATTTCTTTGTCTGTATGCTAATGAGTGGGGGCGTGTTTCACCTCAGACATTAGCAATCGATCTCAGAGCGGCGGTGCTGAAGCTTTGAGGCCACAGGGACACCTTGTGGTGTGACCAAACGAAACGAGGTTGACGAAGTTGCATAGAGAAGGCAATCTAGTCATTTAATATCACCCTAACTGTATGTAGATAGGGTTACCACACATAGCCTACATACTCTTTATTAGGGACATTGCCGTAAAACATTATTCGGTCGAGATTTCTAAAATGTCTTTGCACACATGAACAGAAACTGCACAAAAACACGTCTGCTATGAGACACTTGGAAGAATACACTTGGACATGGAAGCGCGTGAAATTATCCACTAGTCATCACATTTATTGTAAATGCGCTGGATGGAGCTGATAAGAGCTTGAGTTGTTTGTCGATGAGACTCGCACAAACCAGCTCAGAACGCCGAGAGAAACCAGCGCATTTCACTGAAGTCTACGCAAGCATTATGATCAATGCATTTGAAACGTGTCTGCAAATACAGTTTACATTCGCGTATCCTAACTTTGCAATGCATAACACGTGGCATTTCGAATGCTTAAATTATAACGCATATTTCCATAGGCGTTTTGCTTTTTGCCAAAGTCAATTTTGTTGCTTTGTAAGCAGAGGCAATTTCTAACAACTGGGCCCATCAGTTTCAGATTGGAATAGACAAAGTGTAAGAAAGGCACACGAACATCAACTTCTCCAGTGGCGTAGAGCGTAAAGCGTGTGTTACCTACTTCATGTCGTCGTGGGTTCGGGACTGCTGTCCGCTGAACTTTTTCCCTGTCACATATCAGATTGTAAAGGTATTTATTTGTAATAAATGATGAAAATATTTGAAAATGGCTGTTCAAGTCAAACATGTACCAAACATTTTGCGCTTAATTGCACTTTGATGCTATATATTCGTCCTTATTGTTCTTGACATGCCGTTGCTATCGTCTATTGCAAGATTAATTACATTTTGATACTTGATAGAAAACTCCAATAAATGGAAAAAGTCACAACTTTGTAGTTTCATGAGTTCAAAACAAAATTTAGAAAGTTTGTTGTATATTTGTAGCCTATCTGGCAATGCCCGTATAATAAGTGAAAATAAGATTTTTTTAAAGATATTATTTTTCCATCTGTTTCCCCTGTGTAACTTACTTGAATGTTTGTCCTTATTAGCAGGAGGTTCCCAAACGTCTCAATCCTTGACCCAACAACAGGTAATCTGTGTCAAACACACATTTTTAACATGGGGAAAACACATTAATTTCAGTAGTTTTTATTTTATCACAAATTAATACGTTTAATTACGTACGGCAACAGCCATCCTTACATATAATAAAGCACAACATGCTTTAAAGGATCTATTAATGAAAACATGATATAGTTTAAAAACAAATGGAAGCAGATCTGATATGTGGAAATTTAGAATAGTGAGTTTTGCGGATTCGTACGGTGGCGTATTGCTGCCACGTATTTTTCCACTCAATTATGTCGTTTAAACGAAATAATTTTCTTGTGTAAATGTCTTATTTTTCGTCAAAAAATCTTATTTTCACTTATTATACGGGCATTGCCAGATAGGCTACAAATATACAACAAACTTTCTAAATTTTGTTTTGAACTGATGAAACTACAAAGTTGTGACTTTTTCCATTTATTGGAGTTTTCTATCAAGTATCAAAATGTAATTAATCTTGCAATAGACGATAGCAACGGCATGTCGAGAACAATAAGGACGAATATATAGCATCAAAGTGCAATTAAGCGCAAAATGTTTGGTACATGTTTGACTTGAACAGCCATTTTCAAATATTTTCATCGTTTATTACAAATAAATACCTTTACAATCTGATATGTGACAGGGAAAAAGTTCAGCGGACAGCAGTCCCGAACCCACGGCGACATGAAGTAGGTAACACACGCTTTACGCTCTACGCCACTGGAGAAGTTGATGTTCGTGTGCCTTTCTTACACTTTGTCTATTCCAATCTGAAACTGATGGGCGGAGTTGTTAGAAATTGCCTCTGCTTACAAAGCAACAAAATTGACTTTGGCAAAAAGTGGTGGGGACATGACCCACCCGTCCACCCGCAAATTACGCCTATGGAAATATGCGTTATAATTTAAGCATTCGAAATGCCACGTGTTATGCATTGCAAAGTTAGGAAACGCGAATGTAAACTGTATTTGCAGACGCGTTTCAAACGCATTGATCATAATGCTTGCGTAGACTTCAGTGAAATGCGCTGGTTTCTCTCGGCGTTCTGAGCTGGTTTGTGCGAGTCTCATCGACAAACAACTCAAGTTCTTATCAGCTCCATCCAGCGCATTTACAATAAATGTGATCACTAGTGGATAATTTCACGCGCTTCCATGTCCAAGTGTATTCTTCCAAGTGTCTCATAGCAGACCTGTTGTTGTGCAGTTTCTGTTCATGTGTGCAAAGACATTTTAGAAATCTCGACCGAATAATGTTTTACGGCAATGTCCCTAATAAAGAGTATGTAGGCTATGTGTGGTAACCCTATCTACATACAGTTAGGGTGATATTAAATGACTCGATTGCCTTCTCTATGCAACTTCGTCAACCTCGTTTCGTTTGGTCACACCACAAGGTGTCCCTGTGGCCTCAAAGCTTCAGCACCGCCGCTCTGAGATCGATTGCTAATGTCTGAGGTGAAACACGGCCCCACTCATTAGCATACAGACAAAGAAATACATAAATAAATAAATGTAGAAATAAATAAATGTAAAAATAAATAAATGTAGGAATAAATACATATATACATGAATAAATGTGGAATTAAATAAAAGTGGAAATAAATAAATGTATAAATAAATGAAAAAATAAATAAGTGTGAAAAAATATATAATTACCCATAAATAAGGAAATAAAAGTATAAATACTCATTTATTTTTGCTTTTTTACATTTCTTCATGGATTTATTTTTGTATTTATTTATTTTTAATATTGTCGCTTTTGGAATTCCATACACACAGACCTGTGTTCAGTTTTTAAAAGACGAACTTCAAAATGTGGAGCGCTTATCTCAAGCAAATAGATAACGTACATGAAACATCACTTAGACTGAATGTGCTCATGTTTAAAAAAAGTTCGCAGTTTTAAGAGTTGAAATAGATTGATGTAATCATCAACACACTGTATGATCTTCAATAAAAACCTGTAAACTGGATTTTCAAGGATTCTTTACTGTATTTACTGATTTTTGTCAAAAACCTGTTGGAATATATCACATCATGTGATGTAGTACATTTCTCATATGCTTGATGTAAAGTAGCTAGGCCTATTTCTTCCACGTATCATCTTCTAAACAAAATGTAGAGAGAATGATTAAAAGTGCAGCTTTAGCACGTGATCTTTGTTGTAATGTTTATCAGATGAATGGCCAGCTGACGATACAGCACGCGGTCTCTTTTAGATACACAAAAAAACACCACATCTTTAAATAGCACACAGTCCACATCATGTAAAGAAATTGAAACCCCTCCATCATTTTAACATCATAACCCTACAACATCATCCCATTCCTCAATAATGTGGTAGACAGAATGCTGAGGTTGTTTATAAGTGCTGTCTGTGTGGAAGTTCACATTCTGCTATAAACCAATGACTTGAAATATGGCAGAAACACATTTGTGTACATTGAACCGGAAGTTTCTCTCATCTTTCGCTCCGAGCGTCATGGGGTGTAGGAAACTTGTGGATATGTCAGCGCACTAACCACTGGACTATTGGCGCCGACATTTGAATATAACATACTTAATATTTGCTGATTTGAAACGTGTCATTTAAAATATTTATTCTGAAAACGACTCAAAATATCAATGGAATAAACTCTTGAGCATTCGTAGTGCAAGTTTGGTGTAAGTTGTGTTGTTAGTCAAAGCTACTCGAGTCATTTTTCTTTATCCTGGACACAGAAGTACACGCATGTTTCATGATGTCATCCCCATCAGGATGTTTGTTCCTGATTCTCTTCAGCTGAATGCAGTGCATTGTGGGATACGCTGCCTCATGCATGTGCTCTTTTGTAGCCAATCATTCTGGTGTTTCGTGACATGTCCTGCAGAAACATCACCACATGAGAGCAGGCGTTCAGAAGAAGAGCGATGATGTCATCGTGTGTGTTTTGTGTGTGTGTTCAGCTCTTACATCAGGACACACGGAGGAAATATCTCTACCAGCTGCAGGAGTTTCTAGTAACGGACAACAGCAGAAACTGGAGGTTTCGCTCGGAACTGGCAGAGTACGAGACATGCATCAACCTTTAAAAAGCCTGAAATATCCCATGTCTGAATCATTGCGTGCATCTCTGACACCACACGTGACCGTCCGTGTTTTTCTCTGTGTGTGTGAGACAGGCAGCTGGTTCTGTTGTTGGAGTTGTACAGCCCTCAAGAGGTTCATGATTATCTGAGACCGCTGGCCTTCTGTCTGTGCACAGATCGTGTCTCATCTGTTCGCTGGACGTCTTACAGACTGGTACTGAAACACCTCACACACGCATCTCTGATATCATGACAGGGTTTGGGTTTTCTGTGCGTTTATAGTCACTTTATTTATATAACTGAGTCTCCGAGTCTCCGTCGGGGCACACAAACACGCAGATCAGAAGAATGAATATGATCATAACATGACAATAACCACACACATGTTTACTTGAATTGACCAACGTGATGAGCGATATGAAGATCAGACCTGATGAAATGTGGCTTTAACTGGATCATTTAAACACAGATTCAAGTGACTCGGCTTTCATTGGACTTGTTTTGAGTGTTTCATGGGACGTGATTCAAATGAATGTAGTTCTGAAGTGTCTGATATCTCATCATAATGTTCAATTCTAGCTTTCTCCTATTCCTCTTTATTCAGCGATGTTTGTTTTAAAATAAACAACAAAAAGGATTTTAACACTGACATCATCCCGCTGTGGTTCAGAGTGTTTGTGTACGTGTGTGTTTCAGGTGAGTGAGATCATCAGGAAACTGTCCACATGTTCGGCTCTGCTGGGGAATTTTCTCAGTGAGCTGGTGGATAAATTCTGTCATTCATCCAAGTGGTCGGGTCGGCAGGCGTTTGCTTTTGTCTGTCAGGTGATTCGCCTGCTCTCTCTCTGTCTCTCTTCATTGTGTCTGCGGGATCTCATCATCTGTTTGTGTCTCATCAGTTGTCTATAGAAGAGGAATGTCTGACTCTGGATCAGTTCTCAGAACACCTGCTGCCTCCTCTACTGCAGCTGGCATCTGATCCCGTTCCCAACGTACGTGTGCTCCTCGCCAAGACCCTGCGTCAGACGCTGCTGGAGAGAGGTGCGTGCGTGTGTGTGTGTGTGTGTGCGTGTGTGTGTGCGTGCCTGCGTCTCTCATCGCTGTCTTCTCTCTGCTCACTGTGTGTGTGTGTCATGCAGAATACTTCCTCAACTCGGCCAACTGTCACCAGGAGGCGCTGGAGCACACGCTGGTCACTCTGCAGACGGATGTCGACAAGGACGTGAAATATTTCGCCAGCATTCATCCGGGGAGCAACCGCCTCAATGAGGACGCCATGAGCACCACCTCATCTACATACTGAACACACGGGTGCCTCTGATTGGACAGAGACTGAGAAAACTTTCCCAGAATGCACCTCACTACAGCAGACACATCTCGGGTTTATGTGCGTTCTCATTTGTTTTGCCGCAGAAGCCTTAAAACCGTCTTCCTTACAGCAGGAGATACTTGAAGAGCTGAAGAACCATTCAGGTTTCAGCCAGGCGACGGGTCCGTTTTCTTCCTCTCCTGATGGGACCTAACGCCTGTCTTTCTCTCTCTGTCTGTCTGTCTCTCTGTGAGCTTTACAGAGACGCAGACCGTAGCACAAACGTTTGATTCTCTGAGAGTCTCATCATACTGCATCATTACAGTAGTACACAGGTGACGTCATCACGGGCGTCTGTCTGATCTCAAGGGCTCGAGTCGTGGCTCATTTTAATCTCACGTGCAGCACATTGTTGTACCGATGGACGTCTCTCATATGAAGAGACGCTCGTCCGCATAGAAACTAATGTAAACTTGTATTTTTTAAAGTGATATCACGAGCGGTCCATTTCGCTGAGAATGTGAACATGATATTCAACACTTGAAGCCTCAAGTATTTTAATGCTAAAATTCTCTTTCGCTCTTTATATGTTCTGTATATATTCTGTTTTTGATCATGAATAGCATTGCTGTTATTCTCTTAACCTCTCCAGAATAAAATTTAACACAAGATGATTTTCTGTGTCTGATGTCATCAACTTTGTTCAGAGTTTATATGAGGTGGGACTCTGAACCGAAAGTTTACATTACATTTTCCATTTCTTGACTTCGTAAAAGCACTTTTGTTGATCAGTTCATGCTTAAATGAACATTTAACAATTTGTAACAATTTCTGAAGATTAGTGGAAAGTTTAATCACTTGGGTCAAACATAAGACTCATGAACACCTATAAAACATTAAAAAACTTTTTGATCATCCAGGTAACAAAACACAAAGTTCATTTTTTCAACAGCACTAAATGTTAAATGGGATGCGTTCAATAATGACATTAAAAATTATAATTGTTTGTCAAATCAAGTTTATTTTATAGTGGTTTTTACAATTAGCAATTTTGCATTGTATCATATCAGCTGTAGAGGAAAAACAAACCTTTTAAACAAACAGAATAACTAAACACAGCTCTGTACAAAGTCATACGAAAGATCAAATACATACACATTCACGTATACGTACATGCGTACACACATATGATGATATAGTGGGATTATTACACCTAGTCCTATTAAGCGAATCTGAACAATCTGGTTAAAACCAGTGACTGCTGTGAAAGGGCAGCTAACAACCAGGGAAAGACCTGGTGACAGCCTGGAGAGACTGCTGGCAGGAGGGAATAGACCCCACCGGGGCAGACATGGGCTAGCTACCCATGTCGGCAGGATCCGTTACTATAAAGCGTAATGGGTCCACCCATTTATGACTACGAAAAACACAAGATGAAGAATACCCCTGGAGTCTGCGAGAGCGGGGGCGCAAGATGACTCATGGACGGATCACATGGCAACAGACCTAGGAATGGAACCAGGAGATCAGCACAGCAGAAGTTTGGACAACAGGACAGAAACTACAGAGATGCATTTGCGGCTGGACAAAGGTAACATCAGAGAAAGGTCTTAAAATCCATCAGGGCAGGAAGAAATGCCTGAGAGAGCTTAGTGAGGGGCCTCGCATTGACCAATACTTCACAAGAGGTAGGGCAAATCAGTCGGGTGAAGCCCAGTGGCGGGACAAGCACCACAGCCCACAGGGTATCAGAACCCCAGACGAACCCCAACCAGGCATACACTTACTAGCAATCAGCAACCCGGAGACTACCCAGCCGCAGCAAGCAGTAGAAAGGAAAATGGATGGAAGAAGACCTCAGATACTTTGGCCTAAATCCTGCAACAAAGAGTGGGCAACCATTGACTACTTTAGCAGACGAAAAAGGAGATGTCGAAATAAAACTGGAGAAGATGGGGGAGATCATCTACACCTATGGGGTGGAGAGATTTGGAGTGAAAAGCAAGAACCCAAGTTCACAGAAGGAGACGACGGGTCGACCTAAGTCTAGGAGACAAAAAGAAATCGACAGACTTGTGAGAGAAAGGAGGAGCCTGAGGAAACAGTGGCAGAAGGCCACAGAAAAGCAAAGGAAGGGCAAAGCTGATATTTTCAGGATCTCAAATTCTGTATTACCACACAGGATAGTACCACCACGTGGCAACAGCTGGAGGTTGGCATAATGGCAGGTTGCACAATTTCACCACTGGCTTTCACAATGGCAATGGAAATAATAATCCGGGCATCGCGATGGGTGGCTGGAGAAGAGCGTTTGAAAAATGGGTTGCGCCTACCTCCAATCAGGGCATACATAGATGACATGACAGCGATGTTTGTTTTAAAATAAACAACAAAAAGTATTTTAACACTGACATCATCCTGCTGTGGTTCAGAGTGTTTGTGTACGTGTGTGTTTCAGGTGAGTGAGATCATCAGGAAACTGTCCACATGTTCGGCTCTGCTGGGGAATTTTCTCAGTGAGCTGGTGGATAAATTCTGTCATTCATCCAAGCGGCTGCTGGATAAGCTCCAGGAGAACATTAGTTGGGCACAAATGGAGGTCAAACCCAGCAAATCCCGCAGCATTTCTATTGTCAAGGGCCGGCGACAGGTTCTGTGTAAAGGGTGAGCCCATACCAACGGTCATGGAAAAGCCCATCAAAAGCCTTGGACGGTGGTACAACGAAGACCTTAAAGATGCCGAAAAGGTGGAACAACTCAGGCAAGAGACAGCCAGTGGACTCAAGAAAATCAATAATACAGCTCTTCCTGGTAAGCTGAAACTTTAGTGCTTCCAATTTGACTTGTTGCCACGCCTGATGTAGGTAATAAATGCAGTAATAGATGCGAAGGCAGCCCTCAGATATAAGGACATCGTGGGACAACTTCAACATGGCAGAGGGGGACTTGGTTTGGCATCAACCACGCCCACTTGGTGAAAAGCAATACCAAAGGAACAGCGTCACCTGGTAGTGGAGGAGGTTCGGCGTCACGAGGAATCAAGTAGATGCGCCAGAGCAGTCTCTCAAGCACAGGAAGGCCGTTGGATGAGGTGGGAAGGCATTGAATGGCTAAAAATCACTTGGAGTGAGCTGTAGAGTATGGAAACAAACAGGCTAAGTTTTATCATAAGAGCTACATATGATGTGCTGCCCTCACCAACAAATCCACATGTTTGGTGAGGACAGGATCCAGCCTGCCACCTATGTGCAGCTCCAGCGAACCTTAAACATATTCTTGTGCGTTGTAAGAAGAGCTTGACACAGGGGAGATACACATGGCGCCACAATCAAGTACTAAAGTGCTTGGCTACAGCAGTAGAGACCAAGAGAGTGGCAGCAAATGCCATCCCCCAAAATGCCCAGGCTAACTCGCTAAAAAGGCAACCCTTTATTCGGGAGGGGCAGAAAACGCGGGCCAAGCCCTTATCCCTAGATTCAGGTCTGCTGAGTATAGCCAGGGATTGGGAAATGCGAGTTGCGGCCGGGCATGGTTCTGCGGTCCAGCTCCAGTAGGACAGTCCTCATAGTTGAGTTGACTGTACCTTGGGAAGAGGCCATTAACAAAGCATTTGAAAGAAAGAACTTCAGGTATGCCAACTTGGCAGCGGAGGCTGAAGATCATGGATGGACAGCGAAAGTGTTCCTGGTGAAAGTAGGCTGCAAGGGCTTTGTTTCCAATTCCACCACAAGGCTGCATAAGGAAGTGGGGATCAGAGGACAGGCCCAACGCCAAAGAACTTGCCACTGTTGCTGAGAGAAGCAGCCACTGGCTGTGGTTGAAACGGAAGGACACAATATGGGCTGCCAAATGACCATGTAATAAATTGTGTTGTAATGTTACACCCTTACGGAACCGGGGGCACTGAGCATGCATTAACGGTGCCAGAACAGCCTTAGCCAGCGGGTTGTCGCGTATGGTTGCGTTGAATTTGGTAATGTCTTGAGCAAGGCACTTTGCTGCTGACCTGCTTTATGGAGATGCAGATTTCATTTTCCAACAGGACTTGGCACCTGCACACAGTGCCAAAGCTACCAGTACCTGGTTTAAGGACCATGGTATCCCTGTTCTTAATTGGCCAGCAAACTCGCCTGACCTTAACCCCATAGAAAATCTATGGGGTATTGTGAAGAGGAAGATGCGATATGCCAGACCCAACAATGCAGAAGAGCTGAAGGCCACTATCAGAGCAACCTGGGCTCTCATAACACCTGAGCAGTGCCACAGACTGATCCACTCCATGCCACGCCACATTGCTGCAGTAATTCAGGCAAAAGGAGCCCCAACTAAGTATTGAGTGCTGTACATGCTCATACTTTTCATGTTCATACTTCTCAGTTGGCCAAGATTTCTAAAAATCCTTTCTTTGTATTGGTCTTAAGTAATATTCTAATTTTCTGAGATACTGAATTTGAGATTTTCATTAGCTGTCAGTTATAATCATCAAATTAAAAGAAATAAACATTTGAAATATATCAGTCTGTGTGTAATGAATGAATATAATATACAAGTTTCACTTTTTGAATGGAATTAGTGAAATAAATCAACTTTTTGATGATATTCTAATTATATGACCAGCACCTGTAAATCAAACTTACAAAACTTTTCATGAGTGATAGATATAGTTCATCTCTTTGCTTTTCAGACAAGAATGTTAAATGATTCACTTCAAGACTTAAATATAAAGGTTCTGTTTCCCAGTCTTTATTTATCCACAGAGATAGACATTACAGTCCTCATTTTAACATTTTGTTTGGAATTTTTCTTTAGTCTTTTCTGATCAATTCAGTTTCTTCAAGTGACAATGTCGGTCAGATGAAGAGTGTCTGACATGTTATCACGTGACATAAAATACATTTACAATGCTTTGATTTCCTTTCCATTCATTTCCTTTGCTTTTTCTTTTTTTAACAAATTCACCATTTAACAGAACATTTCTACTGCAAAAAAACTCCACAATAATCCAAACACATGCCAGTTTCATTGACATGTTTTATTAAAATACTTTTGAATTGTGATTTGATTTATCTGCTTCACTTGCATGTATTTGTCAAACAAAAGAACAAACTTTCTCTTTCTCTGTTAACTTAAAAATCATCTGTGCATTTAGCTTCACTTCTAATAGAGTAATTAAGCTATGATGATGAATGACAGGCAGATGACTGACAGAGGACAAACATGATGAGATGAAACATCAGAAGATCTCACAGTTTAAATTAAAACTGTGTGTTTCTCCGTATGCTATCAAAAGTATTTATGTGACACTTATAGTGTGAACAACCAGAAACAACATCTGACCATATCAAAGCGTCTAAAAAATATACGAATCCAAAAGCCTTTGCTTGGACACTATAAAATATATCATTATGTGAAAAAAATAAAAGAGGAATTAAATGTACATGATTGAAGTGACGTGTCTTATAAAGATGATCTCAGGTCAGTACAGACAGTTCATGCATTTTGCCGATTTGCTGCCGTAGTCGACACACTCGGGTCCGATGCATTCACAGCAGGCGTTGTGGAACCAGCGATACTTGGAACCGCCCATAGACTCGCAGTACAGCTTACACTGACGAATAGACACGCAGTCATCAAAGTACACAACCGTGCACATTTTATCTGCAAAGATCAAATCAACCAATCAGAAAACACCATACTGAATCTCAACCTTCAACATTTACAACAAAACAACATTTAAAGGAACAGTTACATTGAGTCATTTAGCAGACGCTTTTATCCAAAGCCACTTACAGATGAGGGAAACAATGGAAGCAATTGGAACAACATGAGGACAACAAAAAGCATAAGTCAGTAAAACTGGTCTCGTACAGTATAGCCCAGCACAGTATACAAAGCTACGTTTTTTTTTTGACAGAAAGAGTAGAAAAGAAATAGAAGTCAGTACTAATGGTTCTTAAAGATGGCCACAGAATCTGCTGATCTTGTAGCAGCGGGCAGATCATTCCACAGTTGTGGAACAGTTCCAGAACAGTTCTTTTCCCTTTTTGGGATGGCACCACAAGACATCGTTCGTTTGCAGAGCGTAGGGATCTGGCGGCTACATTGACCTTCAAAATGAACAGTTGACCCCTACAATAACCCCTTTCATGTCCATGCAATGGACATTTCAAAATGTCTTCTATGTTTTGCAGAAGAAAGTCATACAGGTAAACAATGACATCATTTCATTTTGAAGGTGAACTATTCCTTGAATCCAGATTC
This sequence comes from Triplophysa rosa, assembly GCF_024868665.1. Lineage (NCBI taxonomy): Eukaryota > Metazoa > Chordata > Actinopteri > Cypriniformes > Nemacheilidae > Triplophysa > Triplophysa rosa. Next base: position 49,278 of record NC_079912.1, on the reverse strand, counting down.
TGTTTAAGTAACAATACCACACATGATCAAATCATAGTAGTTCCAAAATGAATTTCAAATTCTTTTCATGTTTCTCTGTAGAGAGACCTTAATGATGTAATTGACCTCATTTACATTTATGCATTTGGCAGACAGTTCATTTTAGTGTCTTTTTTTACCAGTATCAGGATTTAACAAATGGCCTTTGCCTTGTTAGCAAAATGTGTGTCTACAAAGTGAGCCACCAGGGCCAGGGACTGTTACACAGGATCACACTAAAGACACATACCAACTAAACTCTGAAGCTGAGACACGCTTGCGATCTGCTGGATGTCGAATTAACAAACGTGTTTTTCCTACAAATCACAGCACAAGATCATGAGGTCAAAGTGCTGGAGTTCAGAATCAATTAGCGTCAACCTAACAAACCTCTTCCTGTGTGCTGAAGTGTGAGGTGTGCGAGACACTCTCTGTGCAATTCAAGATGAACATTTTTACAAATGTTGTTTATAGATGACAACTGATGCCAATCTACAAAATCAACTCAACCCACACTAACCTTGAGTATTGTCATAGCTGGCATGGATGCTGTTGCCGGGCAGCGAGATGTTCGGATGCGTGTTGTCCATCGTCTCCAGGAAAGAGACCAGACTCTCGTGATAGGAGAGCTCTTCAGCTACAGGAAAAGAGACGACCATCATGTTGACGGGCGAGTCTCCCTCCGTCAGAGCTCTGAACAGAGACGGGATGGGTCTGTACAGCTCCTCCACCGTGCTCTTAGCGGTGGCCGGTGTGTCGCTGTAGTTTTTAGGGTTGCACATCCCTGTGAAGACAACAATGATGTTGATAAGATTAGAAAGACAAACGTTCCTGCGTTCTAGAGAACGTGAGGTCACCTGTGTGTGCTCCGATGCGGTGCAGACATTTTATTTCATGGTCATTTAGTGCACAACTGCTTTTACTGTAAAACCTAGAAAATAACCTTCAAATCCTAAAAAACACCCCATAATATGATCATGAACTGCACACGTGCAACAAAAGCTGAACTACTGACATGATAAGATGAGTAGAAAATGAATTTCATACTGCTGACTTGATTATTCAGTAGGCTACACTGTACGGTTTGGATGTTTTAGTTTCATATCTTGTATATATTATAAAACTTTAAATAAACAGACCATGTTCAGAATTTCAACCAAAACACAACATTTTCATTTCTGCTGCACGTGAGGATGTGACGTCACACAACCTTAAACCCTAATACAAGATCACGTGAGTTTTCTTACCCACACAATCACAGCATTCCTCCCACAGAGAGCCCAAACACATCATACAATCCTTACAACACGAACAATTCCCATCCTGAAGTCGACACTGACACAACTCCTGTAAAACACAACAACACCAACACACACACACAAGTTTGGACTGGTGCACATTGGACTGTATATATTGTGTCTTTACACTAACAGAGCAGACGTGTTAAGACGAGTGCTTTCATCTCAACTCTACATGAAAGTCGAGTGACATTTATCACGAGTAAAACATGAACACAGCGCGAAAGTCAAACACATTATAAACATGAGTTCATTGTTTTCATTGAAGAATGTGCACATGGAAAACACACACACACACACACGCACACGCACACACACACACACACACACACACACTACACACGAGCTCCATGCTCGAACCGGTTCACCTCCACAAAACCAAACAAAAGAAAGTTCGATTTACCTGAATGAGACATTTGCTGACATCACTGGCACACAACGCTTTATTACAGCCCAAAGCGAGAGAAACACCTGAGACAACAATGAGAAATACTGATGCTGATGATGACTGCATTCCGACCCGAACCAAACCCGTCTGACCTACATCAACACACGAATGTGTGAGAGAGAGAGAGAGAGAGAGAGAGAGAGAGAGACGTAATAAACAAACAGCTCAACACATCAAAGACAAAAGCGGCGTCCGACCGACGATACACAACAATACGCGGTGACATCAAAGCCGGTAAACACAGAGGAAGCGCGAGAATGTGTCGAATTACCCGCCAATGAATCTCACTGAACGCGTCTGAAGGTTTGTGTGTGTGCGTGTGCGCGTGCCTGTGTTCGTGATCTGTGCTGCAGGACAGTTCTCGTGATGTTAAACTTCAATCTTTCTGTGAAATCTCAGACAAACACACACGCGCGCTTAAGACATGATAGAGAAACCTGCTGGCGTGTCTCACGCACGCACGCACGCACGCACGCACACACACACACACACACACTCATCTACTGCTCTGAGATGTGGATTTTTTACTGTGAGCTGCAAAGCTGAAGATACAATACACTGATCTGATCTACAGGACAAAACAAGAACAATATTCAAACATAAACCAAAACACTAATCCATTAGAACGTTTCTTCTGTAAGATCAACATAAAAACTTTATAGACCAGAGTTTATCCAGTACTCCTTAATTCTGTTCACATCTGCTGCCTGAACAGTATTTCTTAATAAATACACACCCATGATGTAAAACTAAATAAAAAAAAACGTTCTAATGGAAAGAAAAATGTGCCAGACACAGATTTGAAAAAAATAATGAAATGGACGATCTGTCAAGAGATTTATTTGAATGCCAATGTTAAAACAATGCATATCTAATTTTACAATAAATTCATGTTGCATTTTCCTTCATAACATTACGTCTCTCTCTGGTCAAAAGCAGTAAAGACGAAACCTTTTCCTGCAGGTTTCAGGTTTGTATTGATGATGTAAAACAATGCGTTTAATTTCAGTGACGCCACACGGTGGCGAAAGAGCAACATCTGCACACGTAAAACTTAGGCTTGTTCGAGATAACCAAATTCTGCGCAGAATCGATCACTGGTGATCAGGGCAAGATGCATGCCGGTTAGAAACGTGTTCGAGTTATATCCGCCTACGAGGCCGAAATCCGCAGGCGAGCGCAGTTGCTTACCCCCGACTGCGCTGATGAAAAGCACGATGGGAAACGACTTGCTGACGACACAGCTTAAATGCTCATTGGGCGAGAATGTCAGCTGATATCTCTTTTAAGTGTTCCATTAATAAGTCCATTAACTGAAGTAGTTCGCAGTTTTTTTGTGATTTATTTGCGGGAAAAAATTGTAAATGTGAAAAATATTGTCCTCATAACCACCTTCATGTAAAAGCAGTGGCAATTCAACTGCATCGATTTCATCTGCGATTATTTGTTTTATTAAAGTTTAACAAAAACATTACAAAACAAGATGGTATACAGTTTACATTCTAAAAACATCCATTTTAAGAGGGGCTAAGACAAGAAAAATAATAAAAGATAATACAAACCAAACAACAAAGAAGACAAAAAAGAAAGAAAAAACGCACAATTTTCAATCCATCCATTTTAATAAAAACAAAACAAGAAACATAATTTATATTATTGAATAAGTCTAACAAAATTCCAGCTTTTTATTATTTGCTTATGACGGCGTTTTTGAATATTGTCCCAAATAATTCTTACTATAAATTGGGTGATTTAAAAAAAAATACATTTGGGAATAAAATTCTTAGCTAACAAAAGTACGTTTTTAATAAGAAACCCTTTGACCTCCCTTTTCACAGTTTCCATATTGAATCTTTATAAACATGTTAAATTCTAACACATTTTACTCATTTAACCACAATTATTGCACTTTGTCCAGGAATGAAGGAAAAATATGCTCTGAAAGAAAATATGCTCTGTTTTTGACAAAATTTACACAATATAGGAACTCCCCAGAAGGATAAATATCACATACAATTTTTAAGTGAATTTCTTTGATTTTTGGGATAAACTGGAAACTTTAAATGTGAGTTTCTAATATGTTTAAGCATTCGTTTGACAAAGAAAATATCCACCAGAGTAACTTACTACTCTTAAAAAAACAAGTGATCTTCCGGCGCAGGCGACATCACATTCATTAATTCCGTCAGTCTGTCTGTCGATTTGTCTGGAAAAAATAAAATACTTTTTACAGGCTAATTTCACCTGAAAATGATGTACACCCCACAGCCTGTCACTGCATGATATGCTAATTCAAAATAAAAGCCCTCCAACACTCATCTTTAAAGATTTAATCTCTCTCTCTCCCTGTATGTATGTATAATATATATATATATATATAATTATATATGTATGTGTGTGTGTGTGTATATATATATATATGTATATATATACATATATATATATATATATATATATATATGAAATATAAAAATATTAGAGTATATTTATTATATATATATTATATTATACACTCACCTAAAGGATTATTAGGAACACCATACTAATACGGTGTTTGACCCCCTTTCGCCTTCAGAACTGCCTTAATTCTACGTGGCATTGATTCAACAAGGTGCTGAAAGCATTCTTTAGAAATGTTGGCCCATATTGATAGGATAGCATCTTGCAGTTGATGGAGATTTGTGGGATGCACATCCAGGGCACGAAGCTCCCGTTCCACCACATCCCAAAGATGTTCTATCGGGTTGAGATCTGGTGACTGTGGGGGCCATTCTAGTACAGTGAACTCATTGTCATGTTCAAGAAACCAATTTGAAATGATTCGAGCTTTGTGACATGGTGCATTATCCTGCTGGAAGTAGCCATTAGAGGATGGGTACATGGTGGTCATAAAGGGATGGACATGGTCAGAAACAATGCTCAGGTAGGCCGTGGCATTTAAACGATGCCCAATTGGCACTAAGGGGCCTAAAGTGTGCCAAGAAAACATCCCCCACACCATTACACCACCACCACCAGCCTGCACAGTGGTAACAAGGCATGATGGATCCATGTTCTCATTCTGTTTACGCCAAATTCTGACTCTACCATTTGAATGTCTCAACAGAAATCGAGACTCATCAGACCAGGCAACATTTTTCCAGTCTTCAACTGTCCAATTTTGGTGAGCTCGTGCAAATTGTAGCCTCTTTTTCCTATTTGTAGTGGAGATGAGTGGTACCCGGTGGGGTCTTCTGCTGTTGTAGCCCATCTGCCTCAAGGTTGTGCGTGTTGTGGCTTCACAAATGCTTTGCTGCATACCTCGGTTGTAACGAGTGGTTATTTCAGTCAAAGTTGCTCTTCTATCAGCTTGAATCAGTCGGCCCATTCTCCTCTGACCTCTAGCATCAACAAGGCATTTTCGCCCACAGGACTGCCGCATACTGGATGTTTTTCCCTTTTCACACCATTCTTTGTAAACCCTAGAAATGGTTGTGCGTGAAAATCCCAGTAACTGAGCAGATTGTGAAATACTCAGACCGGCCCGTCTGGCACCAACAACCATGCCACGCTCAAAATTGCTTAAATCACCTTTCTTTCCCATTCTGACATTCAGTTTGGAGTTCAGGAGATTGTCTTGACCAGGACCACACCCCTAAATGCATTGAAGCAACTGCCATGTGATTGGTTGATTAGATAATTGCATTAATGAGAAATTGAACAGGTGTTCCTAATAATCCTTTAGGTGAGTGTATGTCTATCAGACAGTGTAAGTAAAGACTTAACTAAATTAGTCTATATTCGAATAACGCTGTTTATATCTACATACAGAGCAGCCCTATACATTGAATTCGCCGCCATGTTTTGTAGAGCAGCCCTAAACGGACAAACAACTCTACAATGTGCGTTTCCTCTTCCCTGCGGTATAGTGGTGAAACTATAACTACTCTCTGCTGGAAAGTATCTCCATAGATATCTATGAGTATCTCTGCTAAAAGCCTTAGTACCGCGGGTCTTAACGCGCCTCTGCTGTAAAATCTTTATACTATACTTTACTCACTATACTAAGGGTTTATCATCTTCAAACAGCAATTTTTCACACAACAAGCAGCGGACTTACGTGGGATATCTCCTCTGTTGCATCATGGGAAGGATCTCGGAGCTGTTTGACTGTTTGAGCAGCAGCTGAGAAAATCTCGCTGAGACATGATGGAGAAAAAGAGAGAACATACACACTTACAAAGTTACATGCATATATACAACATACATGTGTGTGTGTGTGTGCGTGCGTGCATGCGTGCGTGTGTGTGTATATATATATATACACACACACACACATACATATATAATTATATATATATATATATATTATACATACATACAGGGAGAGAGAGAGATTAAATCTTTAAAGATGAGTGTTGGAGGGCTTTTATTTTGAATTAGCATATCATGCAGTGACAGGCTGTGGGGTGTACATCATTTTCAGGTGAAATTAGCCTGTAAAAAGTATTTATTTTTTCCAGACAAATCGACAGACAGACTGACGGAATTAATGAATGTGATGTCGCCTGCGCCGGAAGATCACTTGTTTTTTTAAGAGTAGTGCTCTGATGGCTTTACCGTAATAGCAAGTGTATGCGCGGACCGCGAAATATAGGGGCGGCTAGATTGACCGCTCATTTCGGAGTGGCGGCTGGTTTGACCGCAGTGCCATACGGGAAGTGTCCGTCTTGACTGCGCTGTTTTCACTCCTCCTCTTACTGCACGCGCCTACTCTCGTCTTCTTTTTAGGCGAGGCGAGGTGCATCTCAAACAAGCCTCTTTATAAACTCAACTCTCGAATTGCTCTCGTGATGCTTGATGTCATATGCCGTTCGGTCAGAAGTCCAGCCTCCCAGTGAAAAGAGCCAATCATCATTAGTTAAAGTGACACTGCAGCAACACGTCAAGTTTTTTTAAAAATCGTAATTTAACGTAAAATTTACGCCTATTTAATACCAGGTTTAATGTGTTATATTATTTCCTGTGGCTCAGTGGTTAGAGCATGGCACTAGCAAAGCCAAAGTGATGGGTTCGATCCCAGGGATGGCACATAGTCAGAAACAAATGCAATGCAAGTCGCTTTGTATAAAAGTGTCTGCCAAATGCATAAATGTAAATATTATTGTAATTATAGATGTTAGTCTTCAGTACTGTAATAAACATAACGATCGCACATAAAACCACACTTTTAAAAATACTCTTGAATCAAAAACAGATTTATTCATGTTTATTTGTCCAAGTATATCTTGAACTTCACATCTTACAGCACTCGCTCGGTGAAAAATGTTCTCAATTTGTTCCGAACACAAAAAAACGAAAAACTGTCGTCCTGAAATGAAGCTGTGATAAACCCAGCATCAGCATTATAGTCCAGAAATCACATCAGGAAAAAGTGTGTGTTTGTGCAGTGAAGTAGCAAACACAAACACCATCAGTTTCTCAACAGCACAAGCTCAGATTTCACACACGCACGCCTCAATCACACTAATACATACGTGTTAATCGCGGAGCAATCTGTGAGGAAAGTACTAGAATTTAAAGTCTATTAATGGTAAGCAGGCACCTTATGAAAGCAAATTGTTTTCCATGTTCAAGATCAATCAGGCAGTATCAATTCATCGGCTGAAATGTCAGCAGAAAAAAAGTTTAAAAACTAAAGAATCAATTAGAAGCAAAAAACAAAACATTGCGGATCAAACCAAATCCCAGAATCCTCCACACATTCATGAGCTCATGCAGAACAACAGACACGAGTAAAGAATCAAAATGACATGACAAACAACATTTGAAAAATAAAGCAAAACTACAGATGCTTTAATAGCTGACCTGCACATTTCACTTGTGTGTTACCTAAAAAAACCATCTGCAGTGTGTGTGTGTGTGTGTGTGTGTATCAGTCTGTGTGTTCAGTGATGAGCAGAATCTGTTATTCCTCTGAAAACACAAGAGCAGCCGCGTGATGAGCAGCAGTGATGAGCGTTTCTCTCACTCATCTGATCCGGCGGAGCGTTTCTGAGTCCTCTTGCGTGGAGATCTCCTGGGAGATGCTTTATCTGACGAGACAGTTCAACATCAGTCACACACAAAACAACAACATCTCGAACCATTCTCAGACAGAGCCAGTCTGAACTATAGATGCTCAGAGAAACACAAGAGACAGGAATCAAACTCTCACCTCGTCGACTCGCCACTAAAGATAAGAGAGAGAGAGAGAGAGAGAGAGAGAGAGAGAAGAAAGGAAATAAAGAGAGAGCGAATGAGTGAGTGAACCAGCAGAAATCCAACTGAATCAGAGCTGTGATTGGTCTCAAGCAGAAGACAGAGATATTAGACAAGCTCACAGAAACAGAAAGACCCTCATTTATATTCTGATACCACAGAAACATCAACAAAAACCAAGTGACTGTCAAAAGTATGAATTGAGAAAAGCTGACTGGCTGAAACTCACTGATCTGGTTGAGTGTCTCCTGTGGGATCCAGCTCATGTCGACATCATTGTGGTTAGAGGTTCCCATCTCAACTTTACCTGGTCTCCTCCTCTGCGTGCGCGCACACACACACACACACACACACACACACACACACGACACGGTATAAAACACAATCGAGTCATGAAACAGTAGAGAAAATCAGCTGCTGTTGAGCATGAATACAATCTTTGTTCGTGTGCACTGAACGGAACATCATGTAAAGTGTGGTGATCTCCGTGTACCTTGCGTGACTCCAGTAGCTGATGCAAGCCGACGATCACCAGCAGACTCAGACCAGACAAAAACACATACAGGAAGATTCTGCACACAGAGGAACATACACAGTACAACTGATCAGAGAACAGTGAGAGTTTGACTACAAAACAATCCCTGTGAGTTTACTCGGATAGGTTAAATGCAGAGCACACATTCTAAGTGCACACACACAGCAGCGAGTAACACGCACACACCGTGAACACACGCCCAGAGCAGTGAGCAGCCATTGCTGCGGCGCTCGGGGAGCAGTTGGGGGGAACGGTGCCTTGCTCAAGGGTCTCACCTCAGCCGTGGTATTGAGGGTGGAGGAGAGCGCTGATCATTCACTCCCCCCACCTACAATCCCTGCTGGTACTGAGGCTCTGACCGGCAACGTTTGGGTTACAAGTCCGAGTCTCTAACCATTAGGCCACGACTGCCCAAAAGTTGAATACTGTTGCTCAAATGTGAAAACCATAAATAATCAAGAATGAGTTAGTGACTCTGTTCTCCAGACTTTCTGTATTATTTTGTAGGGGTAAAAACATTCTTACGTCTCTCCGTCCAGACCGTCCTCCCTCTCAGTGATAGTCACTGTCTGGTTGAACACGGCATCCTGAAAGACGTTACCCTGAAACACACAGAAGAGAAACTTCAGATTAAACCTCTTGCCTGAGTGCGATTTATCGTCACGTCTTCTGACGCTTGACTCACGCTGCTGTCTTTATAGTTGAGGTTGATGACCAGACCGAAGGGACGTCCACCCATGGGCTCGGCAGGGATGAAGGAATATTCAAAAGTGGCCTGACGCTGAGGTGGAACCACTGTACCCAGCTGAAGAGCCGTGAAGTTCTGGATGTAGAACTGGAAGTCCTGAGGGTAACGGAACGAAGCGTCCAAAGAGTCCACGATGAAGTTTTCCGGACCTTTGTTGGTGAATCCCAACAGAAACTTCACGATGTTGTTGGCAGGAAAATCTGGAATGGAGAAAGAAGACACAAAAGATTCATATTCACACCACGACGAGAAACAAGAACTTCGTTTGATCTTCAGGTGAGAGATGAATCACTCGTGTCACACATTCACCTTCTCCTTTGACGAAGAGGATGGTGGTGTCGGCGTTGGGTGAAGCCTTCATCTCCCCCACCAGACCTTCTTCTTCCTCTTCTTCCTTTTCTTCAGTCTGAAAGCAGAAACGTCACGGCATGACAAACAGCTGCTCATGTTTGTGGCACACGAGGAGTTTGTGTGTCTTACTAGCTCAGTGTTGTCGTCATCTTCCACCTCAGCTTCATCATCTTCATCCTCAGCCATCACATCATCAGCCGCATCTTCATCCACAGCCTCCTCTTCTTCAGTAGCGTCCTGTGCGGACACCACAGGACCTGATGACACACACGATGTCAAAAGAACATTCGGATTCCGTTACATACTCAATCATTACATCAGGATTATTAAGCAATCATGGCTTAAAAGTGAGATAAACGTGTGCGCGTGCACCAACAAATATACTGTAGTATGCTTCAGTGTTTACTATAGTAATAGTATTAGTAAAGACTACACATTTAATAACGCTCATACATTCAGTGAATGAATACTGCAGTGTTAACTACAGTGAACTGATCAACTGCAGTGTACTTCACTATCAATTTGACTCCAGTTCGCTACAGTAAACACTAAAGTATTTCTTCATGACTTCAGCTGTCTGTGGAAGTGTTCGAGTAAAGGCTTGAAAGAGTTCGTGAGTAAATCTGAAGAGTAAGAAGTTAAATGATGTCTGCAGAAGTCTTTTATTAAAGTGAAAGTGAGATATACTCAAGTGTAGTGTGTATTAATGTGATATGATCAGAGTTTGAATGAATCACAGCTGCCGCGAGAAGGACACGTCACACACACACGTCACACACACACACACACACACACACACACACACACACACACACACACACACACACACACACACGCGCAGCATGTTTAAACGTGTTCAAACACTACACAATCAGACTTCAGGTGAGATTATTGACGAGTTTAAAGATCACACAGAGTACAGAGTACTCATCACATTCACATACACAGAGTTTATAAACCTGCGGCCTGATCATACAGGCGTGAAAAGTGTCGTGTAAACTCACCCTTCATGACAAGCGCCGCTGGAAACGCCAACAAGAGCAGCAGAAGCAGTTTACTCAACAGCCTCATCGCGTCAACCACACACAAATGAAACAACGACGAGAAATAATGAAAAACCTGTGACTCAAACGCACGTCAACCGCTGACTGACTCCACTCAGAGGAAAACCTGCACTGCGCTTGCGCCTCATCCGGGACACCGCTGACGTCACACGCACGGACACGTGTATTGAAATTGAAAAGCGCTGGAATGGCACGCTGACATGAAGAAAGGCCGTTACATTAGACTTAAATAATCAATATTCTGCTTTTAACTTCCACTGAATTTTTCTAATTCAATGACGATTCAAGTTTGTCAGTATTATCATAGTTCAAATGAGCATTTCTTTAGCGACAAATCAAAGCAGTAAACCTGTTATTCCTATCAGTACACGAGAGGAGTTTTATAAATCATTGTTTACAAGGGAACATTTCAACACGTATATCAGGCACCAAATCCTTGGGACTAATAAATGTTAAACTTCTAATATGACAAAAGACATTCATGTTGTTGAATGGTGGATTGGGCTTTATGAGCCGCTCAGCGCCCCCTGCGGGAAGATATGAACGTAAACACACGTGTCCCTCAGGGTCACCTCACGCTGCGCATGCGCATGTATGACGTCCCACACAAAGACACGTGTCGCTTTAACTGGAGAACAAATCAGATCAGAGAACGGCAGTGTAGTGTTCATAGATAGGAGTGCTGGTAACAGCTTTTTAATTTCTTTCATTGTGAAACACTTCACATGTTAACAGAGAAAACAGTGACGTGACAAAATAAATTCAACAGAACCCATAAAAACCCAAACTTTAGAATCGACTTTCAATTGCATCCAGTACACACGGTAACATCTGCATTCCACCTGAAACCCTGCTGATCATTCACTTTCAACTCATCAACCATGATGCTTTTATCACATACTGATCACCATCTTTCAGACTTTACTTGTGTGCATTCAGGTGATTAAAAGGGAACAGAAGCCATATTTTATATGTCGCTGAATTTAAAACAAGTTAATGAGTTCATTCTTAATAAAATGTTAAATAAATGCTATTTAATAAAGTGTAAGCTAGAAACAAGAGCACAGTGTATATGAATCCCCATATATTTAGTCTGTTATAACAGTCACCTGTCGAATATGTTTACATGCTAAGACAAGAATGAATAATTAAAATACACTGAGGTCTTCTCGACAGATTGTGCATCATGTGAACAGTGAGATGATGAAATCATGATCGACGCTGTTAATCCTGATCTGTGGTCAGCATGTCCTTCACAGCAAACATTTGAATAAATGAATCCAACTGTTAAAGATATCACCTTGCACGTGCATGTGTGAAAACAGAACAGTGTTATTTATCACATATACAGTACATCCACATTCTAAAGTACACACACACACAATAAAATAACACAAAGAAACAAAAGAGCACAAACACTAGATGTTTCATGTTCCAGTGTCACACAGAGAATCTTTTCAGCTGTGTTTGTTCATCTAATCTAATCTAAAATAAACACTAAACACTTCTGTGATGTCACAACAAACAGTGCGAGTTACATGACATGCATGAGTTTGCTTGGCAACATTAAAAACATCCTCTTCTCTGGAAATATAACAGCAGATCCTGAGAGCAGAAAAAGATCAGCACTTATTGCGGTTTAGACCTGAAATTTGGTGGTGTGTCAGTATGATGAGGGACAGAAATCTAATGAAGAACAAAAGCTGGAAGTAAAAAAACACATGAACGTGTGTAATGTGCTTCAAAGATGAACACAGACAGACAAACAGAAGAACAGCAATGGACGACGTTTCTCAGTTGAAACATTCCACGTAGTTGGCGGGAAGCATGCCGGATCTTCCCGTTCGCTGAACGATTCCAAACATCCACCCCTCGTCGATGGGCTGAGCGTTAATGATCACGTCACCGTCACGAAATGAAACTTCATCATGATCTTGTGCAGAGTAATCGTACAGCGCTCGATACACCCTCTGTGTGGGACACACACGCACACGCACACGCACAACTGTTACATCCTAAAACATCAGCATTCATCTCTATTCTGTTCTGTTCTATTAAGGAAAGAGTTTATTGAAGCATGATCAGAGTCAGACTGTAACATCAGTGGTGATCAATCAGTTATCAGATGATCTTGTTTGAGCTGTTTATATTAAAAAGTCAAATATTGTAGAAAATGTAAAAGTTACAGATGACACAATCTCAAAAAAGATGTGTTCATTATTAACACACTATTTATGTTTTGCTTTTTAACACGTTATGTGTTTATTTTGTGTTTAATAAACAATAGAAACAACACAAGTTGAGATAAAAGTAAGAAATAACATAGTAATGTGGATCTTCAGAAAAGAACTGTGCACTCATGAAGAGGTTTGATGATAACTGATGTTCCCTTTCTGTCGGTCTCTCGACGTTGTGTCGAACCGACAGATGGGGTTCGTCCTTGAGAACCAATCGCTTCCGACTTCTCTAGAAAAGGCCAATGAAAATTGGCGAATGAAATTTGCATGCTGGACTCCGCCCCCGGATATCCAGGTATAAAAGGGAGACGGCGTGCCTCATTCATTCACCTTTTGTTCTTCGGAGCCTTCGCTCGTGATCAACAGACTTCGCTACAAGACTGCCGGCTCTACGACGTGGTGCAGCGGACTGTCCCTTCCTGCAGCGACTTCCCCTGGGCGTCTCGGCGGTTCCAGAAGTGTTCGAGTTTTTTCTCTAAAAGAGCAAATTTCTCCAGCGTGGCATGTCCCGCTGTTCTCTTGGGTGCAACACACTCATCGAGGAGGGGGACGGACACGATATCTGCTTCCAGTACGCTGGGGCAGATATTGTGGATACGTCCTGCCCGCACTGCGGGCGGCTGACGATTCAGACGTTGCGTCACGGGTGGCTGTGTTCCCACGGGACTCAGCCACCACCTTGTCTGCTTCCCGTTCCGTGACGGCAGGACTACGGCCCTGCCGCCCGCTACGGCGAGCAGCGAGGGTGATATGAGGATTACTGTGAGCGCTAATCCGTCAGCCACTGGCTCGCGGACCGTTCGCACCTCGCTTTGCTCGTCTGACCGTTCCCCATAAGACGGTCCGCCGTCTTATTCCTCAATTACGTATCGGACACGGTACGTGATGATGAGGTGTCTGTTGCAGCATCGGAGGGTGACTTACTGGCATCAGACTCCGACGATTCCTTGAAGCTCCCTCCCTCGGGGGGTCGAGATCAGGAAGAAGCGGATGTCGAAATGTCAGCCATGCTTTCCCGGGCCGCCGGCATTGGGTTGCGGTGCACCGCACTGCCTCTCCCAACGCTCGCGGCTGGATACACGGTACATCGGGCTTGAGAGCGGCTCCAAGCCGCACTCGCCCTCAGTGCCGTGTTCCCCCGGAAGTGCATGAGGAACCTAGTACGACCTGGAACGCCCCCTTCGGCGCGTACACGTCAACTAGTTCCATCACCCTTTCTTCCCTCGATGGTGGGGCAGCTAGAGGATACGTCGATGTCCCCCAGGGGCTCGACCTAGACTCCCGTCCAAAGCACGTAGGCTTTTCGGCATCTGAGGTGTCGAGAGCTTACTCTGCTGCGGGCCAAGCTGTCCCCTCTCTCCATGCTATGGCCTTCCTGCAGGCCAATGCGCGGAGAGAGCTCCACGAGGGTAAGACCGACCCAGCGCTTATGCAGGAACTCCGCGGCTTCACCGACCTCGCTCTCGGGCGAACAAGGTGATCGCGCGGGCCCTGGGTCGGGCGATGTCCACACTTGTGGTCCAGGAGAGACACCTCTGGCTGAACCTTGCACAGGTGAGTAACTCTGAGAAAGTCCGCTTTCTCGATGCACCCATCTCGGAAGGGGGGGCTGTTTGGTGATACTGTCGAGTTCGACAGTTAGGGAGCAGACAGAGGATATCACGTATGTCCTCCCCAGCCGCGACTCGACCGCCCTCTGGCTGCCGAGATCCCATGCACCGTCTGCTTCCCAGCAGCCCTGGTCCTCTTCGAGACATCGAAGAGGAGACCACCACCCCATCAGCAGCCGCGGCGAAAGCCAATGCGGCCCTCATGGGAAGACCCCAGGGAGTTCGAGAATACCTTTCTAAAAGTTTTCTCCCTCTCTGGGCGTTTATCACAGCCGCTCTCACCCTCTACACGACGGTGTTCGGCAACTCGACGTTGCGTCACGGCGAGACCCAATGTCGAGGATAATCAGCAGCCTAAGCACTCTCAATCGACGGTGCTTTGTGCCACATATCGTCTGGGTATTATCACAGCCGCTCTCACCCTCTACACGACGGTGTTCGGCAACTCGACATTGCGGCAAGACCCAATGTCGAGGATAATCAGCAGCCTAAGCACTCTCAATCGACGGTGCTTTGTGCCACATATCGTCTGGGTATTATCACAGCCGCTCTCACCCTCTGCACGACGGTGTTCGGCAACTCGACGTTGCGGCGAGACCCAATGTCGAGGATAATCATCAGCCCAAGCACTCTCATTCGATGGTGCGTTGTGCTACATCTTCGCCAGACAGGTAAAACTGCAGAGCCGATCTCCTCCCCGGGGGTCCCCCCCCCACGGCGAGGGATCCGTACTGCCAGCCATCGAACCACCCCCGGGAGGTCGATGAAGCAGAACGTACCCCTAGCCTCCCTGTCGGTCCCTGGGAGCCTGACAAGAGCTTCCCAAACCGTCACGGTGACTTCGGGATACGGTCCGTCTCGGCTACGCGATCCACTCCCCGGACGCCCGCCCAAGTTTCGGGGCATCCTCTTAACCTCAGCAGAGGCAAGGATGCCCCGTGCTTCGGGCCGAGGTCGCCACCCCTCTGGTGAGGAAGCGATCGTGCTCGTCCCTCTAGCCGAGATGTTCAACGGGTTTTACAGCCCGTACTTCATCGTCCCCAAAAGAGCAAGGGTCGCTAGATCTGCGTACCCTGAACAGGCACCTACTCAAGCTGCCGTTCAGGATGCTCACGCAGAAGCGCATCCTGGCATCTATCAGATGTCAAGATGGATTCATGGCAATCGACCTGAAGGACGCTTACTCTCATGTCTCTTCTCCCTCGTCATCGCCCGTTCCTACGGTTCGCTTTCGAGGGTCAGGCATATTAGTACAGAGTCCTCCCCTTCGGTCTGTCCCTGTCCCCACGAGTCTTCACGAAGATCGTGGAAGCTGCCCGTGTGCGGGTACTAAACTATCTCGACGACTGGCTCTTTTGACACACTCGTGAGATCTGTTATGTACACACAGGGACCTAGTGCTTCGGCACCTAGATCAATTGGGACCACAGGTCAACCGAAAAGGAGGAAGCTCTCCTCTGTGCAGAGCATACTCTTTTTTGGTATGGAACTCAACTCTGTCTCCATTACAGCGCGATTGCGCTCAGTCAGTGTTGTACTGCCTGGAATTTTCAAGCAGTCAGCGGGAGGAGGCTCCTGGGTACATGGCATCCTCGACGGTGGTGATACCCCTCAGGTTGATGCTCATGAGACCGCTCCAATACTGGCTACAGAGTCGAGTTCCCTGGAGAGCGTGGCACACCGGCAGCAGGCGGATGGTGATTACGCTTTTCTGCCGACGCACCCTAACCCCTTGGTCTTCAATGACCTTTTATACGGACGGGGGTCCCTCTCGGGCAGGCGAGACGCGTCAGGGTCGACAGACGCCTCCCTGCAGGGTTGGGGTGCCGTGTGCAACGGGCACGCAGTGTCAGGGCGATGGACGGGCCCCCGCCTGCGCAGGCATTCAATTGCCTAGAGTTGTTGGATGTGCTACCCACACTGAAGGGGTTACAACCTCTTGTGCAGAACGAGCATGTGCTGGTCCGGTCGGACTGCACAACTGCCGTAGCGTGTTTTACCGCCAGGGTGGCGTTCGCTTATGGCAGCTAACACGACTCGCCCGACGCCTCCTCCTGTGGAGTCCGCAGGGCCACACATATCCCAGGTGACCTGAACCAGACAGCCGATGTGCTCTCTCGTCAGTTACGCCTCGCGGAGAGTGGCGACTTTACCCCCGCATAGCCAGCTCATTTGGGACAGTCAGGGCGGGCTCAGGTAGACCCCTTCGCCTCCCTGGACACCACCCAT
>NC_079912.1:0-27500 GCF_024868665.1 Triplophysa rosa | reverse complement strand
CGCACACACACACACACACACAAACCTGTGATGCTTCAGCACACACGTGTGTATTGAGTAACACATGATGCTCTTCACAGAGATGAAAGTGTGCAGAGGAGAATATCTGTTAAACTAAATCACACATTTTTTAATCACGTGTGTCGTCTGTATGCTCATGAAATTCAAATCTGTTGTGTGTCTATCACATGAATATGATCATGATGTCATGTGATGATCACCTCATTCATGAGAGCGCTGGCGTTACGAGCGGTGAGATACACGGGCGTCTGATCCGCCTCCAGCAGAACCTTCCCTTTAATACTGCACTCATACTCCTTACGATACTCGATCTGTTTCAACACATTAAACAACACACACTTTTAGCATTTCCCAGAAGTCGAACTCTAAATATAATTCCTTTGAAGTCATGGTACTTCATGTTTCAACACCTAATACTAAGGATAAAACATTTTTAAAATTTATTCTGGCTATTGTATATAGGCCTCCAGGGCACCACACAGATTTTATTAAAGAATTTGGTGGGTTCTTATCAGAACTAGTACTGGCCGCAGATAGACTCCTTGTCGTTGGTGACTTTAACATCCATGTAGATAATGTTACAGATGCCTTAGGAATGGCTTTCAAAGACACTCTTAACTCCATGGGCGTTAGTCAACATGTGTCAGGACCCACTCACCTTCGTAATCATACTTTAGATTTAATACTGTCTTACGGTATAAATGTGGACGATGTTAAAATCCTTCAGCAGAGCGAAGACATTTCGGATCATTATCTGGTATTATGTTTGCTTCACTGACCTAAGGCTGCAAATAAAACTCATTGTTACAAATATGGTAGAACAATAACTTCAACTACCAAAGATGCGTTTCTCGATAATCTGCCCGAATTGTCTCAAATCATGAGAAATAACGTTGAAGATCTTGACATTACCACTGAAAATTTTAATTCCACCTTCTCGGTAACGCTAGACAAAGTTGCTCCACTACGTTTAAAGAAGATTAAAAATGGCAGCCCCACACCGTGGTATAATGAACACACTCAGGCTCTAAAGAAAGCGGCCCGAAAAATGGAGCGCAACTTTAAGAAAACTAAATTAGAGGTATTTCGTACAGCATGGAAGGATAGTATTCGAAAATACAGGAAAGCCCTAATAACTTCTAGATCCGCCTACTTTTCATCACTAATAGAAGAAAACCAGCACAACCCTAGGTTTTTATTTAACACGGTGGCTAAATTAACAAAAAATAAATCGTCAGTGACTTCTGATCCTGTATATCAGCATAGCAGTGATGAATTTATGAACTACTTCACATATAAAATCCAAGATATTAGAGAAAAAATTATAACAATGCAATCAGAAGTGAAACCCGCTGAACAAACTAACTACAGCGCCCTTAAGGAGAAAATGCAATTATTTTATACCGTAGATCAAGATGAGCTGTCTAAAATTATTAGATCATCTAAATCAACAACATGCATACTAGACCCTATACCTACAAATCTACTGAAAGAGATGCTCCCAGAAATTATAGATCCTCTTCTTGGTATTATTAACTCATCTCTGACATTAGGACATGTGCCTAAAGCATATAAGGTGGCTGTTATAAGGCCCCTTGTCAAAAAACCCCAACTCGACCCTAGAGAACTAAGGAACTACAGGCCTATATCGAATCTACCTTTCATATCTAAAGTTCTGGAAAAAGTAGTTTCAACTCAATTATGCTCCTTCCTCCAAAGGAATGACATCAATGAAGAATTCCAGTCTGGATTTAGAGCATGTCACAGTACAGAGACTGCTTTGATCAGAGTTACAAATGATCTGCTANCGTACGGGCCACTGGGTAAGCATTATTCCCCCCTGGGGGAAAAACGCTGCAGAGGCCACTACCTACCGTAGGGAGGAATTAGTGGAGACAACACATGGTCTCACCATCAGGGGAGAACTCATGGGAGGAAAGTGCGGACTGCAGGAGTTAACCGCAAGGTAGGAGTCCACCTGGGGAGGTCATGGGTTGCCAAGGTGGGAACCATTCATGAGGATACATCAGACAGAACAGCGTCCATGATCCAGTGCGCCAATCTCTGTTTGAGACAGCCCTCCCCTTCTGCTGATCTCCAAAACAGATAAAGAGCTGCTCAGAGCTCCTGCGGCTCTGAGTGCGGTCCAAGTAGAGGCGCAGTGCGCATACTGGACACAACACGGATGGGGTTGGGTCTTCCTCCCTGGTGGGGAGCGCCTGTAAGTTCACCACCTGGTGTCTAGGGGGAGTGGTGGGAACTTTGGCACGTAGCCGGGATGGGGTCTCAGGATAGCGTGAGAATCACCGGGCCCGAGATCTAGGCAATCTGTGGACACGGAGAATGCTTGTAGGTCCGCTACCCTCTTGAGCGCTATCCGGAGAGCCGTCTTCATCGTGAGGTGAGAAAGAGCGGCATCTCCGAGGGGCTCCAGGACCGCATCAAGGTCGTAAGAGGGTACGGAGCATGGGTGAGGTGGTAGCCTTCCCGCGCCCCTTAGGAACCAAATGATCAGGTTGTGCTGTCCTAGAGACTTGCCAGCAACTGGATCATGATGAGCGGCAATAGCGGTTACATACCCGTTCAGTGTGGAAGGTGAGAGATTACTCTCGAGTCTCTAGAAAGACAGCACGTTCCCGATCGAGCAACTCCGTGGGTCTTCTCTTCGAGAAGAGCACCAGGATGAGAAGAGGCACCACTTACAGGCGTATAGCCGCCTAGTGGCCAGGGCCCTAGCCTGAGTGATGGTCTTAACCGCCGCAGGGGTAGGCCACTCAGGATCTCCTCGTCCTGTCCAGGGGCCAGACATGGAGGTTCCAGAGGTCTGGCCTGGGATGCCATAAAGTGCCCTTCCCCTGGGAAAGCAGGTCCTTAGTCAGGGGAATCGGCCAGGGGGGAGCTGTCGTTAAGAGCATTAGCTCTGAGAACCAAGTCCGGTTGGGCCAGTATGGCGCGACTAGTACACTTGATGCTCCTCTTCCCTGACCTTGCACAGGGTCTGTGCAATGAGGCTCACTGGGGGGAAGGCATACTTCCGCTTGTCCCACGGCCAGCTGTGAGCTAGAGCATCCGTGCCGAGGGGGGCCTCGGACGGGAAGTATCCTAGCGGGCAATGGGTGGTGTCCAGGGAGGCGAACAGGTCTACCTGAGCCCGCCTGAACTGTACCCAATGAGCTGGACTGCACGGGGGTGGAGTCGACTCTCTCCACGAGGAGTCAACTGACGAGAGAGCACATCGGCTGTCTAGTTCAGGTCGCCTGGGATATGTGTGGCTCGCAGGGATCTGCTCACCTGCAGACTCCACAGGAGGAGGCGTCGGGCGAGTCGTGTTAGCTGCCGTGAGCGAATGCCACCCTGGCGGTTGATATACGCTATGGCAATTGTGCTGTCCGACCGGACCAGCACGTGCTTATCCTGCACGAGAGGTTGTAGCCCCTTCAGTGCAAGTAGCACATCCAACAACTCTAGGCAGTTGATATGCCTGGGCAGGTGGGGGCCCGTCCATCGCCACGACACTGCGTGCCCGTTGCACACGGCACCCCAACCCTGCAGGGAGGCATCTGTCATCACCACGACACGTCTCGTGACCTGCCCGAGAGGGACCCCCGTCCGTAGAAAGGTCATTGAAGACCAAGGGGTTAGGGTGCATTGGCAGAGAGGCGTAATCACCATCCGCCTGCTGCCGGTGTGCCACGCTCTCCAGGGAACTCGACTCTGTAGCCAGTGTTGGAGCGGTCTCATGTGCATCAACCCGAGGGGTATCACCACCGCCAAGGATGCCATGTGCCCAGGAGCCTCTGAAATTGTTTCAGGGGGCCCACTGACTGCTTGAAATATTCCAGGCAGTTCAACACTGACTGAGCGCGCTCTGTAGTCAGTCGCGCTGTAATGGAGACAGAGTTGAGTTCCATACCAAGAAAGACGATGCTCTGCACAGGGGAGAGCTTGCTCTTTTCTCGGTTGACCTGTGGTCCCAATCGATTTAGGTGCCGAAGCACTAGGTCCCTGTGTGTACATAACAGATCTCGCGAGTGTGTCAAAATGAGCCAGTCGTCGAGATGGTTTAGTACCCGCACACCTCTCTCCCTGAGGGGAGTGAGGGCGGCTTCCACGATCTTCGTGAAGACTCGTGGGAGCAGGGACAGACCGAAAGGGAGGACTCTGTACTAATATGCCCGACCCTCGAAAGCAAACTGTAGGAAAAAGGTGGACCTGTTTGCCTCCCTCGAAACCACCCATTGCCCGCTTTGGTACTCTCTGACCGAGGGTCCCCTCGGCACGGATGCCCTAGCGCACAGCTGGCCGCGGGACAAGCGGAAGTATGCCTTCCCCCCAGTGAGCCTCATTGCATAGACCCTGTGCAAGGTCAGGGAAGAGGAGCATCAAGTGTTACTCGTTGCGCCACACTGGCCCAACCGGACTTGGTTCTCGGAGCTAATGCTCTTGACGACAGCTCCCCCCTGGCCGATTCCCCTGACGAAGGACCTGATTTCCCAGGGGAAGGGCACGTTATGGCATCCCACGCCAGACCTCTGGAACCTCCATGTCTGGCCCCTGGACGGGACGAGGAGATCCTGAGTGGTCTGCCCCCGGCGGTGGTAGCTACCATTTCTCAGGCTAGGGCACCTGCCACTAGGCAACTGTACGCCTACAAGTGGCGCCTCTTCTCGACCTCGTGTGCTTCTCGAGGAGAAGACCCACGGAGTTGTGCGATTGGGTCCGTACTGTCCTTCCTACAAGAGAGACTTGAGACTAACCTCTCCCCCTCCACACTGAAAGTGTATGTAGCCGCCATTGCTGCTCATCACAACTCAGTTGCTGGAAAGTCTCTAGGGCAGCACGACCTGGTCATTAGATTCCTAAGGGGTGCGAGGAGGCGTAACCCGCCTCGTCCGCACTCCATACCCTCTTGGGACCTGGATGTAGCCCTGTCAAGTCTCACCAGGCCCACCTTCGAGCCTATCGAATGATGCACGCCGTCTCCCTTTTATACCCGGATGTCCGGGGCGGAGTCCGGCATGCAAATTTCATTTGGCAATTTTTCATTGGCCTTTTCTAAGCAGTCGGAAACGATTGGTTCTCAGGGACGAACCCCATCAGTCGGTTCGACACAACGTCTCGTTCCCTCCATCAGGGAACCGAGGTTAAAAACGTAACCGAGACGTTTTCCATTTTAAGAATATATCTAAACTACGTCATATGCTGTCACTGTCAGATGCAGAGAAGTTAATTCATGCATTCATGACATCAAGACTAGGTTACTGTAATGCACTGTTAGGTGGTTGCCCTGCAGGCTTATTACAAAAACTCCAACTGGTTCAAAACGTGGCAGCTAAAGTTCTTACACGTACAAAAAAGTATGAACATATTAGCCCGGTTCTGTCAACCTTGCACTGGTTACCTATAAAGCATCGCATTAACTTTAAAATCTTGCTTATTACCTATAAAGCCCTACATGGTTTAGCTCCTCAGTACTTGAGTGAACTTCTCTTGTATTACAGTCCTTCACGTGCATTACGCTCTCAGGCGTCCTGTCAGTTGGTAATACATAGAATTTCAAAATCAAGTGCAGGTGGTAGATCCTTTTCCTATCTAGCCCCTAAACTTTGGAATAGTCTTCCCTGCACTGTCCGGGAGGCAGACACACTCTGTCAGTTTAAATCTAGACTAAAGACACATCTTTTTAATCTGGCATGCACTACACTTTCATAATATAAATCCTGTGAGGGTTTAGGCTGCACTAGTTAGATCAACCGGAACCAAAAACACAACTGATGTACTTGTTGAATCAAAGAGTGCAGAACAGTACTCTACTCTCAGCCAGTCTTGTCTCATTGTTCCAAGGTTACCACGGCGAGCAGGATGCAGTTCATGCCCAGACCTGATGGTAGAGCGGAGAATGGAAAGCGGCGACCTGACAAGAGCTGAGATGATAGAGCTGGATAAAGAAGGACGCGGTCACCTGACACGTCTTCACTACTAAATTTCAAATGCTATTAGATTATTAATGATAATCTTAAACTATAATTGACCTTATTAGTAAGTTTATTTATTTTTATTTAGCCTTGTGCAAGTGTAACGGAGGCCAGCTAGTGAAGAGCTGTGCAGTGTGTAAACCTCACTCCCCGACCAACAGAGACGCTCTAGCGACAGATGCTAGAGACTGCGGTCTTTAGCCTCCTCGTTAGAGCGCCCGTCTCCCATCTGGACCTACGCCGGTTCGAGGCCCGCGCAGAGCGGTGCGAGTGGGACCGGTTACACAAGCACCGTCGAGCTTGTGCAGAGGCAGCAGCTTTTGCCAGAGGGGAACTGGAATCCCCTGGTTGGGCCTGGGTTCTCCTGAGTTTTTTTTTTCTCCATTAGAGTTTTGGGTTCCTCGCCACCGTTTGCATGCTGTTCTTTTGCACTATTTGCCTGGCCGGGGGGGCTGCTTTAGAATTTTAAAGTTCCCTTTCTGTCGGTCTCTCGACGTTGTGTCGAACCGACAGAATGGGGTTTGTCTTGAGAACCTATCATCTTCTGAGTATTTAGAAAAGGCCAATGAAAATTGGCGAATGAAATTTGCATGCCGGACTCCTCCCCGGATGTCCGGGTATAAGAGGGAAGCTGGCGTGCTCATTCATTCACCTTTTGTTCTTCAGAGCCTACGCATCTGATGAGCTTCTCTACGATCTTGGTGATCATTCTTTCTGCTGGAATCTACGACGTGGAAAGCGGACGGTCCCTTCCTGCAGTGACTCTCCCCTGGGCGTCTCGGCAGTTCCGGAGGTGTTCGAGCAAATTTCCTTTTCTAAAAGAGCAAATTTCTCCAGCGTGGCTTGTCCCGCTGTTCTCATGGGTGCAACACACTCATCGAGGAGGGGGACGGACACAATGCCTGCTTCCAGTACGCTGGGGCAGACGTTGTGGATACATCCTGCCCGCACTGTTCGAGCTGTCATGATTCCGCTCTAGCCACGGTGGCTTAGTTCGCAGGTACCAGCTTCCCGACCTCGTTCCGCTCGGTCTTGGGACGTTTCCCGAGGTTGAGAGCGGTCCGCTCGTGCTTTTTATTCCTCGAATTCACGTAGTTCGGACTGTATGCTGTTATGAGTAGAGTCTCGTTGCAGCTTCAGGTTTGGTGAGCGTTGATTTACTGCCATCCGTGGACTCCGACGATTCCTCGGGTCTCGCCCCCTCGGTGGGCCGCCGTGAGTGTTGGGTTGCAGTGCCCGCACTGCCTCTCCCGGCGCTCGCGGCTGGCTACATGGTGCCTCGGGTTTGAGCGCGGCTCCAAGCCGCGCCCGCCCCCAGTGCCGTGTTTACCGGAAGTGCATGAGGAACTTAGTAAGACCTGGAACGCCCCTTTCCGGCACGTTTCACGTCAAACAAAGTTCCGTCACCCTCTCTTCCCTCGAGGTTGAGACAGCTAGAGGATACGTCGATGTCCCCCAGGTGGAGTATGCCGCCGCGGTGCACTAGTGCCCGTAGGCGGCGGCCACCTGGGGGGGCTCGACCTAGACTCCGGTCCAAAGCATGTGGTGTCTCGGCATCTCTGGTGTCGAGAGCTTACATTGCGGCGGACCAAGCTGCCTCCTCTCTCCCCGCTATGGCTCCTGCCAGACCAGGGCGTTGAGAGAGCTCCAAGAGGGTAAGACCGACCCAGCGCTTATGCAGGAACTCGTACTGCTAGCCATTTAGTCCCCGTCTCATTCTGAGAGCCTGTCCGGCTTCCCAGACTGTCAGG
The DNA here is from genome assembly GCF_024868665.1 of Triplophysa rosa. Classification (NCBI taxonomy): domain Eukaryota; kingdom Metazoa; phylum Chordata; class Actinopteri; order Cypriniformes; family Nemacheilidae; genus Triplophysa; species Triplophysa rosa. The sequence goes on along the minus strand of NC_079912.1, from coordinate 19,753 downwards.
CTGGCTAGGGAAGATGATCCGTCTCGGCTACGCGATCCAGTCTCCTCACGCCCGCCAAGTTCAGCATCCGATATACCTCAGTCAGAGGCTAGGATGTTCCCGAGACTTCATGTCTCGATCCTCCCTCAACATCGGCCGTTCCGACGGTTCGTGTTCGAGGGATGGGCATATCAGTACAGGGTCCTCCCCTTCGGTCTGTCCCTGTCTCCACGAGTCTTTACGAAGGTCGTGGAAGCCGCCCTCCTTCCCCTTAGGGAAGGAGGTGTGCGGGTACTAAACTATCTCGACGACTGGCTCAGTTTGGCGCACTCTCGAGATCTGTTGTGTACACACAGGGACCTGGTGCTCCGGCACCTAGATCGGTGGGGCTAAAGGTCAACTGAGAAAAGCAAGCTCTCCCCGGTGCAGAGCGTTCTCTTTCTCGGTAGGGAACTCGACTCTGTCCTCATGAGCGGCCCTGCTCACCCCCTGCGGTGGGGGTGAGACCCGCGACGAGGAAGCCCGCACCCACGCAGCCTCCCAGAGGCAGTGCGACTGACTACAGAGCGCACCCGATCAGTGTTAAACTGCCTGAAGCTTTCAGACAGTCAGCAGTCCCCCTGAAACAATTTCAGAGGCTCCTGGGATACATGGCATCCTCGGCGGGGGTGGTCCCCCTCGGGTCGATGCAAATACGACCGCTCCAACACTGGCTACAGAGTCAAGTTCCTTGGAGAGCGTGGCACACCGGCAGCAGGCGTATGGTCACACGCTTTCTGCCGACACACCCTAACCCCCTGGTGTCCATGACCTTCTTGGGGTTGGGGTGCCGTGTGCAAACAGGCAAGCAGTGTCGGGGCGGTGGACGGGCCCCCGCCTGCGTTGGCATTTCAACTGCCTAGAGCTGTTGGTTGTGCTACTTGCATTGAGGAGGCTACTACCTCTCATGCAGGGCAGGCACGTGCTGGTCCGGTCGGACAGCACAGCTGCTGTGGCGTATATCATTGGATTCGCTCACGGCAGCTAAACATAACTCGCCCAGCGCCTCCTCCTCTGGAGTCAGCAGGTGATCAGTTCCCTGCGAGCCACACACATCCCAGGCGTCCTGAACCAGACAGACGATGCGCTCTCTCGTCAGTCGACGCCTCGCGGGGAGTGGCGACTCCATCCCCGCGCAGCCAGCTCATTTGGGAGAGGTTCGGCCAGGCACAGGAGGTCCTGTTGCCTCCCCGGACTCCACCCATTGTCCGCTTGGTACTCCCTGTCCGAGGCAACCCTTGGCACGGATGCCCTTGCGCACAGCTGGCCGCGGGACAAGCGAAAGTACGCTTCTCCCCAGTGAGCCTCATTGCACAGGTCCTGTGCAAGGCCAGAGAAGAGGAGCATCAAGTGGTACTAGTTACGCCCCTTGGCCTAACCAGGACTTGGTTCTCGGAGCTAAGGCTCTGACAACGACTCCCCCCTGGCCGCTCCCCCTGGCGAACTGCTTCCCCAGGGGAAGGGGCACGTTACGGCATCCCAGGCAGAACCTGGTCTCCATGTCTGGACGGGACGAGGAGATCCTGAGTGACCCACCCCCGGTCTGGTTGGGACGTCACTCAGGCTAGGGCTTCGGCCACTGGGCGGCTATACACCCATAGGTGGCACCTCTTCTCATCCTGGTGCTCTTCTCGGCGAGAAGACCCGCGGAGTTGCTCGGTCAGGTACGAGCTGTCCCGTCCTCAAGAGAGACTGGGGAGTAACCTCTCCCCCTCCACACTGGGAATGTATGTTCGGTCGCTCATCATGACCCAAGTGCTGGGTAGCCTCTGGGACAGCACGGCCTGGTCATTAGGTTCCTAAGGGGCGCGAGAGGGTGACCACCTTCCGCGCTCCGTACCCTCTTGCGACCTAGGTGGCGGGCCTCAAGAGGCCCCGCCCCCTTCGAGCCTCTCGGGGTTGCCGCTCTTTCTCAGTCCTGATAAAGACGGCTTTCCGCATGGCGATCGCCTCCAAGAGGATAGGGGATCTGCAAGCACCCTCCGTGTCCACAGATTGCCTAGAACTCGTGGCCAGGATTCTCACGTTATCTTGAGACCCCGCCCCGGCTACGTGCCCAAGGTTCCCACCACTCTCCCGAGAGACCAGGTGGTGAACCTGCAGGCGCTCCCCATCGGGGAGGAAGACCCAACCTATCCATGTTGTGTCCAGTACGTGCACGGAGCCTCTACTTGGACCGCACTCAGAGCCCAGAAGCTCTGAGCAGCTCTTTGTCTGTTTCGGAGGTCAGCAGAAGGGAGGGCTGTCTCCAAACAGAGGCTGGCGCACTGGATCGTGGATGCCCTCGTTGGGGCATACCGATCTCATTTCGCCCCTGCCCGTTGGGAGTGAGGCACACCCCTCATGGGCTTTGGCTCAGGGCGCCTCTCTGGCAGACATCTGCAGAGCTGCGGGTTGGACTATGCCCAACAACTCCGTGAGGTTCTAATACCTATGCGCGGAACCGGTGTCAGCCCGCATCCTGGAAAGGTGTGGGAAAGGCAGCTGGTAGGGCGTACGCCTGCGAAAGCCCTTCCCCCTTCCTTAGGGGGATCAGCGGCTATTACGCCTCCCCTCTTTCCCCCACTGGGTAAAGAACAGGCATTCCATCCATCACTAAGCACCCTTCCAGGGGACAGGCTGGGCAGAGCAGCCCTGCCCCCTTAGGCCGGGGAACAGTTGAGTTATCTCCCAGATGGCTCTAACCGGACCTAGTGCTCCAGACGTGGTAACCCCCCCTCCGTGGGCTGTTCCGTCTGATGTATCCTCATGAATGGTTCCCACCTTGGCAACCCATGACCTCCCCAGGTGGACTCCCACCTTGCGGTTAACTCCTGCAGTCCGCACATTCCTCCCATGAGTTCTCCCCTGATGGTGAGACCATGTGGTGTCTCCACTAATTCCTCCCTACGGTAGGTAGTGGCCTCTGCAGCGTTTTTCCCCCCGGGGGGATAATGCTTACCCAGTGGCCCGTACGGTGCCGGGCGGCTTCTCGCCATTTAGAGAATAGGCCTCCGCCCGTGACGGCCGGCGTAGGGGGCTTCCCAACTTTTTGTGAAAGCTCTGGGTCCCCCTTCCTCTCCACTGGAAGGTCATAATTTCGCGTAGCGTGTTCGTCTGACTCGCCCAGGCCAGTCAACGTCGCTCCGCAGAGATTGTGACGCGGCTCAGTGCTGTGGCGTTTTCCATAGGAACCCCATTCTGTCGGTTCGACACAACGTCGAGAGACCGACAGAAAGGGAACGTCTTGGTTACGGATGTAACCTCGGTTCCCTGATGGAGGGAACGAGACGTTGTGTCCCTCATGCCACAACACTGGCCGCCCACCCCAGCGGTCGGGGGAGGATGCTTTAGCTCCTCAGACCAAAGGTGAATGAATGAGCACGCCGGCTTCCCTCTTTACCCGGACATCCGGGGAGGAGCCCGGCATGCAAATTTCATTCGCCAATTTTCATTGGCCTTTTCTAAATACTCAGAAGATGATAGGTTCTCAAGACAAACCCCATTCTGTCGGTTCGACACAACGTCTCGTTCCCTCCATCAGGGAACCGAGGTTACATCCGTAACCAAGACGTTTACTGTAATTAATATTGCATATAGTAATTTATAGTCTGTTTAATATTTGACCTGTGTTTTCTTTCCTTCATCTTAAATGTGCTATGACTTTGCAGCTGTGTGTGTGTGTGCTGTGTGTGTTCATGTTTGTATATCCCGGTGGGGACCTAAACCTGAATCACACCAACACATGGGGACTCGTGTCACCGTGGGGACCAAAATTGAGGTCCCCATGGGCAAAAAAGCTATAAATTGTACAGAACAATATTTTTAAAATCTAAAAATGCAAAAAGGTTTCTATGATCTTTAGGTTTAGGGGTTGGGTTATGGTAGGGGATAAATATACAGTTTGTACAGTATAAACATTACGCCTATGGACTGTCCCCACGGAGATAATAAACCAGACTGGTGTGTCGTGCGTTTGTGTGTGTGTGCGTGTCTGTGTGTGTGCGTGTCTGTGTGTGTGTGCGTGCGTGTTGTGTTGTCTCTGTGTGTCTGCGCGTCCGTGTGTGTGTTATGTCTATGTGTGTTAGTACGTGTGCATATTGTGTGTGTGGAGTGTTTTGTATGTGGGTTTGTCTGTCTTCTGTGTTTTCACCTTTTTCTTGTTTTTACAGGTATACTTTAATTGTTTTGCTTATAGTCAATATGTCTCATGTACAGCTGCTTTGTAACAATGAAAATTGTAAAAAGCGCTATATAAATAAAGTTGAGTTACCCTCAGAGTTAGCGACAGTGATACCATGAATTATGAAAGTGTTGTCTCAAGATGTACTTCCATAATGTGGCACAAAATTAACAGGGGAGGACGACAGCTTTTGACACTCTCGGGCCTGTACACACACACAAACACACATAGACACACACACAGCACGACGCACACACACACACAACACACACACACACACACACACCACACACACACACACACACACACACAAACACACAGAGTTCACTGATGAGTTGTCTGGTTAAAGCACAAATCATTTTCTTCGGCTTCTATTGATGATTTATGAAGACCCTGATGAGAAGTAGAGCGTTCGCCTATGGTGGCGCTGTCTGCTCGTGTTGCAGTGAAGTGATGCAACCTTCGACTCCTCATACTTCCTCCTGTACTCCACGCTGTATGGACAGACATTGAGAGCTCAGCAATCAAGAACACAGCATCGCTTTGAACACATAGACAGGATTGTGAGAGGGAGTGAAGTGATGTGTGTGACGTTGCTCGTGGAGTTTGCTGGTAAGCGTGTGACCAGTTGAAAGCGTGTTTGGTAAATCTGTAATTCTCATTAACTATCTTCTGATGTATTTCACCTGAAACACACACACCTGAGTGATGTCACATTACAAACAAAACAACATTATGCTAAATGTGTTGATTTAGTGTGACAGAATCAAACACAACAAACCGTGTCATGTGGTGTTGTGTAGTGTTGTGTCTTTTTTACTAGTGGATGTAATAACGTGAGTGTCTATCATCAGTTATATGCTGGAGATGAACATGACATCTGTGTGCGTGTGTGGTGGTGTGCGTGTGCGTGTGTGTGTGTGTCGTGCTGTGCGTGTGTGTGTGCGTTCATGTTTGTATATCCCGGTGGGGACCTAAACCTGAATCACACCAACACATGGGGACTCGTGTCACCGTGGGGACCAAAATTGAGGTCCTCATGGGCACAAAAGCTAATAAATTGTACAGAACAATATTTTTAAAAAATCTAAAAATGCAAAAAGTGTTCTATGATCTTTAGGTTTAGGGATAGGGTTAGGGATAGGGGATAGAATATACAGTTTGTACAGTATAAAAAACATTACGCCTATGGACTGTCCCCACGGGGATAGTAAACCAGACATGTGTGTGTTTGTTTGTGTGTGTGTGTGTCTGTTTGTCTGTGTGTGTGTGTGTGTGCGTGTGTGTGTGTGTGTTCATGTTTGTATATCCCGGTGGGGACCTAAACCTGAATACACACCAACACATGGGGACTGGTGTCACCGTGGGGACCAAAATTTGTCCCCAGGGGCAAAAAAGCTAATAAATTGTACAGAACAATATTTTTTACAAATCTAAAAATGCAAAAAGTGTTCTATGATCTTTAGGTTTAGGGATAGGGTTAGGGATAGGGGATAGAATATACAGTTTGTACAGTATAAAAACATTACGCCTATGGACTGTCCCCACGGGGATAGTCAACCAAAGCCTGTGTGTGATCTCTCACCTGACTGGCCAGCTCAGATGCAGTTTGTGCATGTTTGAAGCTCACACACTCTTTGGGGTTGTATTGAGGCTTCTTCTCTTTTTCAAACTTCTGCTTGTAGTTCACCTGAACAACACACAAACACAAAACCCTTATATTTTAAATATTTACTATTTGATTTTTATTGGTCTTTTTTGTCTGTATTATTTGTAAGACAGTGTAGTGTGATCAGGGCATGAAACGGGTCATACTCAAACCCGTGAGATCTTTATTTTTGTAATGTACATGTGCAGTCCACTGCACCACAACTCTTACAAATAACACGCAAAAGTGTCACTTCACTTCAATATGAATCCTCTCTCTGACTGGACTGATATATTCAGAAGAACGTCTCGATTACGACTGTAACCTCCGTTCCCTGATAGAGGGAACAAGAGGTTGTGTTGAGAGACAGACTGGGGTTTGATCTTGAGAACCTATCATCTCTGAGAGAAATTTAAAACGCCAATGGGCTTTGGCAAATGGCACACACACGCCAGTCTTGGCCCATGTGTGCCATTTGCCTTTTGGGCTGAGGAACCTGAGAGACATCTCCCGGTCGCTGCAGCGGGTCGGCGAAGCGTTGTGGTCGCGTTCCCTCCATCAGGGAACGGAGGTTACAGTCGGAACCGAGACGTTCCCCTTCAGTCGGTCTCTCGACGTTGTGTTGAGAGACAGACAGGGGACCTATCTTTACACGCCACGGCGCTGAGCCATATCACGACCTCCAGCGGAGAGACACTGACTGGACTTAGCGAGTCACAAGTGAGCGCTACTGCGAGACGTAATCTTCCAGTGGGATCAGTACTAGTAGCATACTGGGAAGCTTGTACCGACGGCCATCATGGACGGTGGCGTTCGTCTCTAGTAGCGAGGCGCCGTCAGGAGCCGTAAGAACACTGGGGAAACACTGCTCTCCTCTTTGAAGAGTGTGTTACGGAGGCCACATCCTACCACAAGGGGAAGTTACATGTGGACACACCAACATCGTCTCACCATAGGAGAGAACAACATGTGAGAATTTGTGTCAGCCCGAATGGGGGGACAGAACCCAGGTGGTGTAATCCACCGGAGGGGAGGTCACAGGTTCACCGACAGGGGAACCAAGAGTGAGGAATTCAACATACGGGACGACCCTGCAGGGGAGTCACTATGTATGGGGCAACAGTCCTAGTATAGGGGTCCACCTGAGCAGGGGCGACTCTACCAGTACTGGACTTGGTTCTCTTGGTTCTCCGCCCGGTCTGTTACCATAATGCCAATGCTTAGTGATGGATGGAATGCCTATACTTCGCCCGAAGGGGGGAAGTAGGGAGGCTAAGATAGCGCACTATACTCACCTGGAGAGGGGAGAAGGTGCTTTCGCAGGCGTACGCCCAAACCAGTTGCCAGCCTTATACGCCGGCAGCGTGTAAGACACGGGCTGAAATTGGTTCTATGCGGAGGTTGTAAAACCTTGCGAAGGTACTGGGCATAGCCCAACCCGCAGCACTACATATGTCTGCCAGAGAGGCGTCCTGAGCCAGTGCCCACGAGGAGGCCATACTCCGAGTGGAGTAGACTCTCACTGTAAGCAGGCACGGGCGATCTTGGGACTGGTATGCCAAGTGATGGCATCCACAATCCAGTGCATCAATCTCTGTTTGGAGACAGCCCTCCCCTGGTGCTGTCCCCCATAACAGACAAAGCTTCTAAAGCTCTGCGTGCGGTCCAAGTAGAGGCGCAGTGCACGTACTGGACACAACACGTTGGCGGTTGGGTCTTCCTCCCCAGAGGGGAGCGCCTGCAGGTTCACCACCTGGTCCCGGAAGGGAGTGGTGGGAACCTTGGGCACGTAACCCGAATTCTAGGCACCCATGGGACATGAAAAATGCCTGGAGGTCCCCCACCCTCTTGATAGAAGCGAGCGCCATCAAGAGTGCCATCTTCAACATCAGATGAGGAAGACTGGCGTCTCTGAGGGGCTCGAAAGGGGCCATACCAAGGCCCTGCAAGACCACATTAAGTTCCCAAGAGGTTATGGAGCGCGGTCGAGGTGGATTCACCCTTCTCGCGCCCCTAAGGAACCTGGTGACCAGGTCATGTTGGCCGAGAGACTTACCCTCCATGAGGTCGTGATGAGCGGCAATTGCGGCTACATACACTTTTAGCGTGGATGGGGAGAGGTTACTCTCTAGTCTCCTTGTAGGAGGGCCAACGCTGACCCGATCGAGCAATTCCATGGGTTCTCCCCACGGGAATAACACCAGGACGAGAAGAGACGCCACTTATAAGAGTATAGACGCCTAGTGGTGGGCTCTAGCCTGCAGTACGGTCTCTCTGACCGCCGGTGGCAAGTCTCCTCGTCCCGTCCAGGGCCCAGACATGGAGATTCCAGAGGCCTGGCTTGGGGTGCCACACCGTGCCCTTCGCCTGCAACAGAAGGTCCTTCGTCAGGGGAATCTTAACGCTTTGACTTATGACCCGATGGGTCGCCATAGCATTATGAACCTAATGGACCACCATAGCGTGGAGGGTGGAGGCAGTTTAACCCACACCATCGTAAGTCTTCGACACGATTGTCAAAGAGCTTACATGCCATGGAAGGGGGCCTTGGTAGACCCCTCCAAGTGGCAGCGTCCGCGGTACACCGCAACTGCACATTCCACCAGGGGGACGTCGACATATCCCTTAGCTGCCCCACCGTCCAGGGAAGTAACAGCTCCTGAGCCCGTCAGACGGGAACGCGCCGCGAACGGCATATTCTACGTCTTGCACCTCCAGGGCAAGCACGGCCATCATCTCTGCTTCGCCTTGTCTTGGGCTCGACCGCCTGGGGGCGGGAGCTCCATGGGGTCTCCGCATCCGATGCCAGGAGGTAGCTGTCCAACGTTATGACAGAAGGTTCATCCCCATCCCATTGTTGAGTCTGCTCGCTATTGGACGGTACACCACCACCCATCGGGGACAAGCAGGTGAGCGTGGCGGGGCACGGATGGTACGCGAGCTGAAACTGGCAGAGTGACATCCATGGGAATCCCCAATCACCCCCGCCGCTCGCCGAAGCGGTCGACCTCGCCGAAGCTGCAGTCGAACTTGCTCAGGAAGCTCTTACAAATAAGATGTGTCTCGTTTCGTAAGGCTGCATCCTTGTGTCCTCCATAGGTATCATCCTCTAAAGCAGTGGTTCTCAAATGGGGGTACGCTGCAGGGGGTACGTGAGAGAACGTCTTGGTTACGGATGTAACCTCGGTTCCCTGATGGAGGGAACGAGACGTTGTGTCGAACCGACAGAATGGGGTTTGTCTTGAGAACCTATCATCTTCTGAGTATTTAGAAAAGGCCAATGAAAATCGGCGAATGAAATTTGCATGCCGGGCTCCTCCCCGGATGTCCGGGTATAAGAGGGAAGCCGGCGTGCTCATTCATTCACCTGTTGGTCTGAGGAGCCCAAAGCATCCTCCCCCGACCACTGGGGTGGGCGGCCAGTGTTGTGGCATGAGGGACACAACGTCTCGTTCCCTCCATCAGGGAACCGAGGTTACATCCGTAACCAAGACGTTCCCTTTCTGTCGGTCTCTCGACGTTGTGTCGGACCGACGGGTCCTCGCGTGTGGGTCTTGCACCCCCCGATGGGCGGGGGTGAACGGGGCCGCTGCGGCTCAACAGTAACACCAACCAGCCCCCCCTTGCGAGATGGGTGCGTCGAGAAAGCGGACCTTCTCGGCATTACTCATCTGCGCAAGGATCGGCCAGAGGAGTTTCTCATGGAGCACAAGTGTGGACATCGTCCGACCCAGGGCCCGCGTGGTCACCTTGGTCGCCCATAGAGCGAGGTCGGTGGCGGCGCGGAGTTCCTGCATAAGCGCTGGGTCGGTCTTACCCTCGTGGAGCTCTCTCAACGCCCTGGCCTGGCAGGAGCCATAGCGTGGAGAGAGGAGGCAGCTTGGTCCGCTGCAATGTAAGCTCTCGACACCAGAGATGCCGAGACACCACATGCTTTGGACGGGAGTCTAGGTCGAGCCCCCCCCAGGTGGCCGCCGCCAAGGGCACGAGTGCACCGCGGCGGCATACTCCACCTGGGGGACAACGACGTATCCTCCAGCTGTCTAAACCTCAAGGGAAGAGAGGGTGACGGAACTTTGTTTGACGTGAAACGTGCCGGAAAGGGGCGTTCCAGGTCTTACTAAGTTCCTCATGCACTTCCGGTAAACACGGCACTGGGGGTGGGCGCGGCTTGGAGCCGCGCTCAAACCCGAGGCGCCATGTAGCCAGCCGTGAGCGTCTGGAACAGGCAGTGCGGGCACTGCAACCCAACACTCACAGCGGCCCGGGAAAGCATTGCTGACATTCCGACGTCCGCTTCTTCCTGGGCTCGACCCCCCGAGGGAGGGAGCCCGTGGAATCGTCGGAGTCGGATGGCAGTACGTCACCCCCCGATGCTGCAAGAAACATCTCATCATCACGCATCATGTCCGAATACGTGATTGAGGAATAAGACGGCGGACCGTCTCCTGGGGAACGGTCAGACGAGCGAGACGAGGTGCGAACGGTCCGTGAGCCAGTGGCTGGCGGATTATCGCTCACAGTAATCCTCATATCACCCTCGCTGCTTGCCGTAGCGGACGGCAGGGCCGTAGTCCTGCCACCACGGAACGGGGAGCAAACGAGGTGGTGGCTGAGTCCCGTGGGAACACAGCCACCCGTGATGCAACGTCTGAATCATCACCGCCTGCAGTGCGGGCAGGACGTATCCACAGCGTCTGCCCCAGCGTACTGGAAGCAGGCATCGTGTCCGTCCCCCTCCTCGATGAGTGTGTTACACCCATGAGAACAGCGGGACATGCCATGCTGGAGAAATTTGCTCTTTTAGAAAGGAAATTTGCTCGAACACCTCCGGAACTGCCGAGACGCCCAGGGGAGAGTCACTGCAGGAAGGGACCGTCCGCTGTCCACATCGTAGATTCCAGCAGAAACATGCTCACCAAAGATCGTAGAGAAGCTCATCAGATGCGTAGGCTCTGAAGAACAAAAGGTGAATGAATGAGCACGCCGGCTTCCCTCTTATACCCGGACATCCGGGGAGGAGCCCGGCATGCAAATTTCATTTGCCAATTTTCATTGGCCTTTTCTAAATACTCAGAAGATGATAGGTTCTCAAGACAAACCCCATTCTGTCGGTTTGACACAAGAGAGACCGACAGAAAGGGAAACTGACATTTAGGAATAAATAATTAAAATCAATAAATTACGATAATAGTATTTTTATATGAAATTAGGACTACACAAAGATGCATTAAAAATAAATTCATAAATTTAAAACGCATTTAAATTTATTAGAGTTATTTATTGAGACCCGGACCCGGAATCAGGAGCAGTGTCTTGGGTGCGAAATAATGTAAGTTAGGAGAGGTCGCGATAAAATGGACAGGTGGCTTCTTAAAAGAGGACAAGCTCCTCCAACAGAAGACGAACATGCTAAAAAGAAAAGGAAAAAAAACAGAGCTTCAAAAATACCACCAGTTTCGTGATGAAGACATAGGGATGGGATTTACATCTACTCACATAACCCTCCCTCAGCACTGTGTTTTTTATGCGGTGAGCTGTTAGCTAACAGCGCAATGAAGCCAGCTCATCTTCAATGGCATCTCCGGACTAAACACCCAAATCAGGTCAGGAACTCACTGGAGTTTTTCAGAAGAAAATTTCATGAATTTACATCATGCCAAGAGAACATGAAAAAAGCCATAAGTGCTTCAGCAAAAGCACTCGAAGCATCGTATGCTGTTTCTTTACTTTTGGCGAAAGCTAAAAAGCCATTTAGCCTGGCTGAGGTATTGATAATTCCTGCTGCAGCTGTGCTCGCTGAGACCATGATGGATAAAACAGCAGCAGACACGATCAAAACTGTAACGCTGTCAAATGACACCGTTTCAAGTAGAATTGACAAGATGGGGACTGATATAGTTGAGCAACTGGTGGATAAACTCAGGGCTGGTGAATCATTTTCACTTCAATTGGATGAATCTGTTGATGTCAGTGGACAGGCGCAATTGGTTGCTTTTGTGAGATATGTGGATACCAGCGACATTTGCGAACACATACTTTTTTGCAAAACACTGGAGGGGAGAACAACTGGACTGTCGTGATCTCAGTCTTGTCGTGGCCTTTGTGTCCTGTGTGAGTGTTTGTTTTGTTTTGTCGAACTCATGGGGAACCGTCTTGACGGCTCTCCACGTGTTCGGTGTCTACGTCACTAGCCCCGCCCCGCCCCCGTGTCTCCCCTTCAGGCTATCCCCTCACCGGGTTTCCATCACCTCATCACCTACACCCCTGTAGCTCGTTCCTATTAGCAATCCCCCCTGGCTCCTTATTATTATTCACCTGTTGTTCATTCCCCGCTGATTAGGTCCCATCTATTTAATCCCTCTTGTTCTCTTGTCTTGTGTCAGACCGTTGCGTTTTTAATGCCAGCTCTGACTGCCGCAGTCTTGTACTGTTTATCGTGTCTTAGTCTTAGTTTCCCCCTTGTCTAGTATCTAGTTTTTGTAGTGCTCCAGTTCCTTTGCTTTTTGCTACTCTCTTCCTCTGTTCCCCTCAGTGTTCTCTGGCGTCTCGGACCTTTGCTCTCATCACCTCCCGGCATCTCCTCACAAGGGATCACCTCTATCGTCCGGATTCTTCCAGCGGGTCGAGACTGCTCCCCGCTGAGTGTCTGGTAGAGTCAAGGTTTCCTGTCCGGGTTCTTATACTGCTTCTTACCGTGAGTACCGCTGGGTCGAGCTCTCTCCCCACGGGCTCACGAGGTACCTGTGGCTAATGACTTTGGTGATCTGTTGTGGATATATTTTGCTCAATAAAGACCTTTTTCTCGCATTTGAGTCTCCGAACCTCTTGTTCCTCCCCGAGTCATGACACTGGACAGGATATTTTCAACATTGTTCATTCGTTTTTATCAGAACATGAAATCAGCTGGAAATCCTGTACCAGTGTGTGCACTGATGCAGCAGCGGCAATGACAGGTCATATCAAAGGCCTCATCGCGCACATAAGGCAGAAGAATCCTGACATCCTGTGGACACACTGTGTTATACACAGAGAAGCCCTGGCATCAAAGAAGATGAGCTCAGAGCTTAATTCCGTGTTGAATGATGATGTCAATGTAATAAACTTCATAAAGTCGCGACCACCTAATGCACGTCTATTTCAGAGATTATGTGATGACATGGGATCTGAACACACCGAACTCCTTTTACACACCTAAGTCTGCTGGCTTTCGAGACGCAAAGTACTGAATGGGCTGTTCGAGCTGCGAAATGAGGTGTGTTGCTTTTTGTCAGACAGTGCGTCCCCTCTTGCCACTTTGTTTAAGTACAATAATTGGATTGCCAAACTAGCATATCTAGCAGATATTTTTAATTAAACTGAACAAGTTGAATCTCAGTCTGCAAGACAGGGACACTACGATTTTGAAACTTTATGACCGAGTTGGTGATTTTCTCAAGAAAGCAGAGCTGTGGAAGAGACCTCAGTTCCTCAGTTTGATAGCTTCGTCGTAAGTGAGAATATGGAGAGAGAAACAGTAAAAACATTTCTGGATGGACATTTAGCTAACGTGATTTCTAGTTTCAAATCATACTTCCCTGATGTAAGAGAGAAGTCTGAGCAACTGGATTGTGTTAGAAACCCATTTACACTTTCCCAAAGCAAGCGTGTCACGCTACCTGTTCACCTGAGGGAGGAGCTATTGGATTTATCCACAGACCGTGGGTTGCAGACTACTTTTGAAAACTGTTCCCTGACAGAGTTTTGGGTGTGTCTGAGGCGAGAGCACCCTGAGCTAGGGAAAAGGGTTTTAGAACACCTACTCCCATTTGGCTCTACCTACCTCTGTGAAACATCATTTTCAGCAATGACTCAAATAAAAACTAAACAAAGAAACAGACTTTGCCTTGAAAATAGTCTGATAACAGCTGTAGCTTTCCTGCCACCAAGAATGTCAAAGATCTTAAGAGAAGGACAGGCCCATGTATCCCATTGAAAGGATCACTGACAAATTGACACAAATGGGCATACTAGACTTGTATAAAGACATATATGAAAACTGAACTGTTAGTTAAAACATATTGAAACTTAGTTGAAAAAAAGTAAAAAAATGATCACAATAAACTTTTACTAAACTGAAAAACACTGATTTACCTTTAACTGTTACGCTTAATACTTAAGAGATTTACATAGTTGCGTAAAGCTACATACAGAAATGTTTATAAGCAATAAACCTGCTCGGGGGCATCAGATAACTGTCTGACTCTCATTTCACTTTATTTTAAAGCAAAATGTTGTTGTCTGGTCAAGGGAGGCTTGAAAAAATCATAAAAAGGGGTACTTAAGCCAAAAATGTTTGAGAACCACTGCTCTAAAGGATGTGGTTTATGGAGGATTCTCAACTTAGAATTAAACGAGACGTCCTTTGTAGGACATAATGGCAGAAAAGGAAACAGGAAGTACCACGTTGCTATGACAACACGTTGCACTCGCACACCTGTCAAATTAATTTAAAGCTCGGAGCCCTCTCCCCGGACAAGGGCAGAGTACTCCGCATTCGGAAGAATCTACCGAGCTCGGAGCCCTCTTCCCGGACAGCACGCCAAATACGCATACCTTCTAACCTGCATTATAATTATTAGCTGCATAAGCGAACTCGTGAAAAAATCACGTTCAAGAATGGCCAGTTGTGTGTGTGTGTCTGTGTGACTCACATCACTAGCCAGTTTTGCAGCCTGTTTTGCGTGTTGGATGTCAGGTCTCTCTAGCAGCGTTCGCTGGTCGAGTGTCTCACATTTACTTGTGTTCCTGTACACCACCTGTGATGTGCATTAATAATACACACGCACACACACGCACGCACGCACGCACACGCACACACAATGAAAGACACTAGAGATAATAAGATATGTGTGTGTGTTTGATTCTCATGAATGTGATGAGACTTGTTTGATAATAAATATTAATGAGAAAAACGCAGCACCATGGTACAATAGCACCACTCGCGCCCTTAAAAGAGAAACACGTAAACTGGAGCGCAAATGGAAACAAACCCAATTAGAGGTCTTTAAAATTACGTGGAAAGAGAGTGTTATAAACAAACTGTTATAAAAAGGCACTAAAAGCAGCAAAGGCTGAGCACCTCCGTAACCTCATAGAAACTAACAAAAACAATCCAAGGTTTTTATTTAGTACAGTTGCTAAACTAACAAATAAACAGACTTCACCTGACCTGGGTATTCCGCCACACCTTGGTAGCAATGATTTCATGAATTTTTTTGCAGAGAAAATCAAAAACATACGAGACAAAATAGTAGAAACTCAACCTCCAAGTCTGTCCTATAAATTAGTACCAACCATCGCCCCAAAAGAAAGGCTACAGTGTTTTTCACCTATAAAACAGGAAGATTTAATTAAACTTATTGCAACATCTAAACCTACAACTTGCTTATTAGACCCCATACCAACTAAATTATTAAAAGAGTTATTACCCGTTGCAATTGAGCCCATTTATAACATTATCAACTCGTCAATTAATCTAGGCCATGTCCCAGGAGCCTTTAAACTGGCCGTCATTAAGCCTCTTATCAAGAAACCAAACTTAGACCCCAATGAACTAGGAAACTATAGACCGATTTCAAATCTCCCTTAGCTGTCTAAAATACTAGAAAAAGTAGTGTCCACTCAGTTGTGCTCTTTCTTACAAAATAATGACATACACGAAAAATTCCAGTCAGGCTTTAGACCGCATCATAGTACTGAAACTGCGCTCGTTAAAATTACAAACGACCTGCTTATAGCATCAGATAAAGGTAACATCTCACTCCTAGTCCTGCTTGACCTTAGTGCTGCGTTCGATACTGTAGACCATAAAATACTTCTAGATCGCTTACACAATTATACCGGTATTCAGGGACAGGCACTACAATGGTTCAGATCTTACTTATCAGACAGACATCAATTTGTCCATTTAAATGGGGAATCATCAAATCTAACGCAAGTAAATTATGGATTACCTCAGGGATCGGTTTTAGGACCCTTGCTATTCTCCATATACATGCTGCCCCTTGGAAACATTATTAGAAAACATGGAATTAGCTTCCACTGTTATGCAGATGATACTCAGCTATATATCTCATCAAGACCAGATGATTCCTTCCAACTATCCAAATTGGCAGAGTGCATCGACGATATAAAGCATTGGATGACTTGTAATTTCCTTCTTTTAAATTCTAATAAAACAGAAATATTACTTATCGGACCAAAGACACGTGAGCAGAATATTTCGGATTATGACCTGCAAATTGAAGGCTGCACTGTTACTCCAACAAATACAGTTAAAGACCTTGGCGTTATATTAGACAGCAACCTGTCATTTAAAAATCACATCTCAAATGTCACAAAAACAGCCTTCTTCCACCTTAGAAATGTTGCCAAATTGCGAAATATTTTATGTGTGGCTGACGCAGAGAAGCTTATTCATGCATTTGTGACCTCAAGACTTGACTACTGTAATGCACTGCTTAGTGGTTGTCCTGCAGCATCAATAAACAAACTACAGTTAGTTCAGAATGCAGCTGCCAGAGTTCTAACCAGGTCCAGAAAATACGATCACATAACCCCAATGTTATCAACCCTTCACTGGTTACCCATTAAGTATCGTATT
Source organism: Triplophysa rosa (assembly GCF_024868665.1). Taxonomy (NCBI): domain Eukaryota; kingdom Metazoa; phylum Chordata; class Actinopteri; order Cypriniformes; family Nemacheilidae; genus Triplophysa; species Triplophysa rosa. The sequence continues at coordinate 3,280 of NC_079912.1, read as the reverse complement.
GACTTTAAAGTTCTTTTAATTACTTATAAAGCCTTAAACGGTTTAGCCCCTACCTACATAACAGAGCTTCTACCACACTACAACCCATCACGCTCTCTAAGATCTCAAAACTCCAGACTTTTGATAACACCTAGAATAACTAAATCCACCAAAGGGGGTAGAGCTTTCTCATACGTAGCACCTAAACTCTGGAATAGCCTCCCCGATACTATTCGAGGGTCAGACACACTCTCCCAATTTAAATCTAGATTAAAGACACATCTTTTCAGCCAAGCATTCACTAACACATAGCTAATGAACAGCAGCTATGCTAATTATTCTCTTTCTGCCCTCGCCTCGGGATGCCCATCCCGAGGTAGGGAGAGATTCCGCCAGGCCCAGATGAACGTCATATGCCCATCCACAACTAGAGATTACGTCGGAAAATCCCGTACCATCCTCCTGCGAGAGCCTGCGGACTGACTGACCATCCCAGCTCCATCCAAGGCAATTCCATCACCAACCAAGAAAAAGGCGACCATCTGGCCGGCCCAGCTCAGACAATTCCATCCCAACCGAGAGCAAAGACGGACTACCTGTCACATAAATGCTAAATTTACAATACTTGGTATTTAATGCTAAACTTACATCACATGACAGCAGTTTGAAGTTATGGCTGCACTCAGTGACTTTGATTGGAGGTAGCTGGGTGGGTGTTGCGGGGAGTGGGGGGGCTTGTTGGTTGTGGTTCGGGGCGTTTCATTTGTTGGGACTGTGTGGGTCTGGTCTGGTTGGTCTTGTTTTGTGGTCGATGTCAGACAACAGAGGAATAAAGTTAATTACGCCATTACTACTTTTCCCTGGTTGTCCCTCTGTTGTCTGTTGTTGATCGCGGAATGGGACCGGGTTGGACCTGCACGGTTTCGGCGGGAGGGGCTTCCTGGGTCGCAGCTCGTGGGCTCTCCCTATTCTTCGTGGACGTTGCTCGGTGGCTTTGGTCGGGGTCACTGAGTGCAGCTATGACACGTCAGAGGAGATCTGGCCCTCCCGGCTGAGCCTGGTTTCTCCCGAGGTTTTTTTAAATAAAATTGAATTGAATTGAAAGTTTGTATTTATTCTACCGCACATTCAAATGTTTTCTGTGTGTGTGTGCTTGTGTGTTTGTGACTCACATCACTGGCGAGTTTAGTGGCTCGAATGGCATTCAGAATGTCTGGTCTGTCTGTCACTTCACTGTATTTATGAAGTTCTTCTTTCCCCTTGCGATACATCACCTATAACAACGACAACAACAACAACAACATTATCATCTGTTATCATGATTTCTTACATCACTCTGGTGTTTGTTGACGTGTGTGTGATTTCTTACATCACTCTGATGTTTGTTGACCTGTTTGGCATGTGTGTGATTTATTACAGGGCTCTAGACTAACTTTTTGCACTGGTTGCATTGGTGCGTTGCATTTTTTCTTAGGTGCACCAGCACAAAAGTTAGGCATCGCATCGCATTTAACACCGCAGTTTTACAAGTTCACTTTTTTTTTAAATCGCTGTCCATATAGGCAATATTGACTTGTAAATGATTAACTAACAATCTGGTCAACATAAAGTTCTTTATTTGAAGCACAATTCTACAAGAAAGCAGGGCTCTAGACTAACACTTGAGAGAGCACCAGAGTCGTGGGGTGAGGTAAGAAAAAAGAATCACTAAAACTTCATTAAAATGTGTTTAATACATTAATAAATCAATTAGAAATTAATACAAATCATTGTTTATGATTGAATTATTTTTATTGTATATGTAAACTCTCTTTCAACACTTTACCATATTTAACGCACATCTTTCTTAAAGCTACTTTCTTCCTTTATTTGTTGTGAACGACTCCTATAAGAGAACACAATTCCTTTAATATCAGTGAGTGTTTTTGGGCCCGTCCGTTGTTGTTTGATGAACATTATAAATAGAGATCTTTATTATGCTGCTGCACCTTTAAGAGCTCGCGCAATACACTGGAACACGTGTTTTGTTTGGTCACGAAACAAACTGAATACCTTTATAAGGTTTCTTGTTAATATGGGAATTTTTAGGTTATTTTGTGTTCCCTTTCTGTCGGTCTCTCGACATTGTGTCGAACCGACAGATGGGGTTCGTCCCTGAGAACCAATTGCTTCCGACTTCTTAGAAAAGGCCAATGAAAATTGGCGAATGAAATTTGCATGCCGGACTCCGCCCCCGGACATCCGGGTATAAAAGGGAGAAGGAGTGCCTCATTCATTCACCTTTTGTTCTTCGGAGCCTTCGCTCATGATCAACAGATTTCGCTACAAGACTGCAGGCTCTACGACGTGGTGCAGCGGACTGTCCCTTCCTGCAGCGACTTCCACTGGGCGTCTCGGCGGTTCCAGAAGTGTTCGAGTTTTTTCTCTAAAAGAGCAAATTTCTCCAGCGTGGCATGTCCCGCTGTTCTCGTGGGTGCAACACACTCATCGAGGAGGGGGACGGACACGATGTCTGCTTCCAGTACGCTGGGGCAGATGTTGTGGATACGTCCTGCCCGCACTGCGGGCGGTTGACGATTCAGACGTTGCGTCACGGGTGGATGTGTTCGCACGGGACTCAGCCACCACCTCGGCTGCTTCCCGTTCCGCGACGGCAGGACTACGGCCCTGCCGCCCGCTACGGCGAGCAGCGAGGGTGATATGAGGATTACTGTGAGCGCTAATCCGTCAGCCACTGGCTCGCGGACCGTTCGCACATCGTCTTGCTCGTCTGACCGTTCCCCATGAGACGGTCCGCCGTCTTATTCCTCAATCACGTATCGGACACGGTACGTGATGATGAGATGTCTGTTGCAGCATCGGAGGGTGACTTACTGGCATCAGACTCCGACGATTCCTTGAAGCTCCCTCCCTTGGGGGGTCGAGATCAGGAAGAAGCGGACATCGAAATGTCAGCCATGCTTTCCCGGGCCGTCGGCATTGGGTTGCGGTGCATCGCACTGCCTCTCCCAACGCTCGTGGCTAGATACATGGTACATCGGGCTTCAGAGCGGCGCCCTTCGGCGCGTACACGTCAACTAGTTCCATCACCCTTTCTTCCCTTGATGGTGGGGCAGCTAGAGGATACGTCGATGTCCCCCAGGGGCTCGACCTAGACTCCCGTCCAAAGCACGTAGGCTTTTTGGCATCTGAGGTGTCGAGAGTTCCCTTTCTGTCGGTCTCTCGACGTTGTGTCGAACCGACAGAATGGGGTTTGTCTTGAGAACCTATGATCTTCTGAGTATTTAGAAAAGGCCAATGA
>NC_079911.1:20843393-20879701 GCF_024868665.1 Triplophysa rosa | reverse complement strand
AACCTAACCCTAAATAGAACCCCCTCCCCATAAAAAATATCCCTATATAAAATTCTTAAAAACCAAATAATTTACCCCACGCGCTACAAACACCGAATCTAAACCTAAAAGGAGAATCCCAAAAAATTTAAAACCTAAAAATTTGGACCTAACCTACAAAAACTCTAAACCTAAACGGGAATCCTCACAATATTTCCATAAAAACCCAATAATGTGGACCCACCCTACCAAACACCAAACTTAACCCTTAAAAGGAAAAAATCCCCCCAAAATCTTAAAACATAATAATTGTCACCCACCCTGCCAAACCTAAAACTTAAGAATTAAGAACCGGGGTGCCTTGCAGACTGGGGATGGACCGAGCAAAACTCATCCCCTAACATTCGTTGGGAGCGTGAGATTTTCATTCCCCTAACCCTAAATAGAACCCCCTCCCCATAAAAAATATCCCTATATAAAATTCTTAAAAACCAAATAATTTTTACCCACCCTACCAAACACCGAATCTAAACCTAAAAGGAGAATCCCAAAAAATTTAAAACCTAAAAATTTGGACCTAACCTACAAAAACTCTAAACCAAACGGGAATCCTCACAATATTTCCATAAAAACCCAATAATGTGGACCCACCCTACCAAACACCAAACTTAACCCTTAAAGGAAAAAATCCCCCCAAAATCTTAAAACCTAATAATTGTCACCCACCCTGCCAAACCTAAAACTTAATTAAGAACCGGGGTGCCTTGCAGACTGGGGATGGACCGAGCAAAACTCATCCCCTAACATTCGTTGGGAGCGTGAGATTTTCATTCCCCTAAATACATTTTATTGGCCTTCACCTAACCTAAACCTTAACCCCTGACCCTCTTTCCCCCACACAAAAACTTAATAACAATATCATTGGTGTAGCACTAGTAAACATTTATTATACAAACAAAATATTTTATTTGCACTATATACCACCACCTACCAAGCTATCACTGACCAGTCTAGTGTTATAGCCTAGTCCAGAGCACATGACAATGTAAACCATGAGGCCAAAAATACAAAATGTACACACTTTCATTAAAAAACTGGACAAACTTTATCTGGACAAAATGCTTGAACATACAACATGAATCAGTAACCAAGTTCACTACATAAATGTATAATACCTACAATCAACCCTTGAAATGATGCACAAACTGTACAAATAACAAACAGTATGGCTTCTGTACCTCAAAATCTAACATTGGGAAGAGTTAACATCAAACCACAAACTGACATCAGCCTGTAATTTTTATGTGAACTGAAAGACTGGTTAACAGCATCAGATGGGTTTAGGACTCTCCAGAAGCAAGACTGAATAGCCTTGCTGTGAGATGTTAGTAGTGAAGTAAAAAATCATTTCCAAAACAGCTGTTGAAATCAATTGTAAGTCTTACAAATCAACTGAAAGAAACCACATATTAAAAGTATGAAAATACAATAAAACAAAAATAAACCGTGTTTGTGTCCTTGCTCAATGAAAGCAGCAGCCCTTTTGTAAATACCTTCACATCTACATACAAGAATCAACTGAGCAAGTACCCAAATACAGCTAATTAACAGACAAAATGCTTCTCCAGAACAAACAGCATTCAGACGCCAGTCAGTCATCAATAAGAAGTGCAATGTTTTATAAATTAGTTAAAACATTCGGAAAGAATAGTAACAGCAGGCCAATTATCACAGAGTAAAGCTCGAACAAGTTTGACAAGGGCCAAATTGTGATGGCTAGACAACAGAACATCTCCAAAACTGCAGCTCTTGTGAGGTGTTCCCGGTCAGTATCTAACAAAAGTGGTCCAAAGATGAACAGTAGTGAACCGCAAACAGGTTCATGGACTTCCAAGTCTCATTGATGCATGTGGGCAGCAAACAGACGAGCTACTGTAACTCAAATTGCTGAAGTTAATGCTAGTTCTGATAGAAAGGTGTCGAATACACAGAGCACAGTTTATTGTGAATGGGGCTGCATATCCGCAGACCTGTCAGGATTCCCATGCATACCTCGGTCCACCGCCAAAAGTGCCAACAGTGGGCACGTGAGCATCAGAACGGGACCACAGAGCAATGGAAGGTGGCATGGTCTGATGAATTACGTTTTCCTTTACATCACATGGATAGCCTACTTACCTGGGGAACACATGGCACCAGAATGTACTGTGGGAAGGCGGCAAGACAGCGTGATGCTTTGCCATCCATGTGAATGTAACCGACACGCACCACCTACTTAAACATTGTTGCACCTTTCATGGAAACGGCGTTCCCTGGTGGCTGTGGCCTATTTTCAACAGGATAATGCACCCTGCGCAAGAGCAAAAATGGTTCAGGTGTGGTTTGAGGAGCACAACAACAAGTTTGAGGTGTTGATTTGGCCCCAAATTCCCAATCCAATCGAGCATCTGTGGGATATGCTGAACAAAAGTCCAATCCAAAGAGGGCACACTTAGCAGCAGATCCTTTAAGCCCAGTAAATTGCAAACATTGTGCCAGACACCACAGCACACCTTCAGAGGTCTAGTGGAGTCCATGCCTCAACTAAAGTAAACTGTAGGCAAGCAGGGTTTCTACACTTGATACACAAGTAGAACATCAAGCTGGACCAAAGTGGAACCAGACTAAAAGAAAAAAGGAATTTTTCATAGATGAAATTTAGTAACTCAACTCAACTCAACTTTATTTATATAGCGCTTTTACAATTTTCATTGTTACAAAGCAGCTGTACATGAGACACATTGACTACAAGCAAAACAATCAAAGTTGTACCTGCAAAAACAAGAAAAGGTTGAAAACACAGAAGACAGACACACCCACACACAAAACACTCCACACACACAACACGCACACGCACCAACACACACAGACACAGAGACACACACACACACACACGTACGTACACAGACAAGTACGCACACACACACGCTCAGTGAGAGCACACATTTAGGATAAAGGAGAGAGAAGCACAGGTCAAATATAGCAGATAATAAATTCCTATATGCAATATTAATTAAGTAAAACTTTAAGATTCTAAAGCAGCCCCCCCGGTCAGGCAGATAGTGCAAAAACAGTATGCAAACGGTGGCGAGGAACCCAAAACTCTAATCGAGAAAAAAAACCTCAGGAGAACCCAGGCCCAACCAGGGGATTCCAGTTCCCCTCTGGCAAAAGCTGCTGCCTCTGCACAAGCTCCAGAGAACTTGCACAACAAGGCTAAATAAAATAAATAAACTTAATAATAAAATAAATTGTAGTTTAAGATTATCATTAATAATCTAATAGCATTTGAAGTTTTGTGGTGAAGACATGTCAAGAGACCGCGTCCTTCTTTATCCAGCTCTATCATCTCAGCTCTTGTCAGGTCCCCACTTCCCATTCTCCACTCTACCATCAGGTCAGGCCATGAACTGCATCCTGCTCGCTGTGGTAACCTTGGAACAATGAGACAAGACTGGCTGAGAGTAGAGTACTGTTCTGTACTCTTTGATGCAACAAGTACATCAGTTGTGTTTTTGGTTCCGGTTGATCTAACTAATGCAGCCTAAACCCTCTGAAGATTTATATTATGGAAGAGTAGTGTATGCAAGATTAAAAAGATGCGTCTTTAGTCTAGATTTAAACTGACAGAGTGTGTCTGCCTCCCGGACAGTGCAGGGAAGACTATTCCAAAGTTTAGGCGCTAGATAGGAAAAGGATCTACCACCTGCACTTGATTTTGAAATTCTAGGTATTACCAACTGACAGGACGCCTGAGAGCGTAGTGCACGTGAAGGACTGTAATACAAAACTCAAAGTTGATTCACCCAAAACACATCGAGTCAAAGCTGTATATCGGTATTCACGATTTAAAATGTATATTATGTCTCAGTGTCAAAGTCTGATGCAGGAGTCATGACACAGGAGTTGACAGAAATCCTCATAGTATGTGCAGTACCGGCAGTGATCAGCAGCTGACAGAACACATGAAGCTCAATCTAAAGCCGGAGTATCTCCAGGAACCTCACATGAACATTCAGAAAAGGAAAGAGAAGCTAAATTGTTATAACGGATCATAAATACTAGTTAGTGAATTATGTTTATATTGAAACGATCTTGTTTAGGACTGAAATGCAGCATATAAATTACATTTTAAACAGTCCGTTCGCAAAAACATGGCTACAAATCCCCTTCATTCCTTCAAATCTTTTGTGATCGCCGAAAAAGGGTAAACATTTTATTTTAGGATGAACTCTCCTTTTAAAGCATCAGTCCTCATTCAATGCTACGTACAAAACAAGTTGAGGAAATGACAGAGGTAATACATTCCCTTTATACACTAACAGTTTTATATGAAAGCATAACATTCAACAAATACACTCTTCTAGTGTTCACATCAATACCTGGTGTTAAATCCAATCCACCAGTAGATCTTCATTGCTGCAGAGCGAAGATCCAACATTCACTGAAGCAGCCAATGACAGTCTTCCAGTTCACTAGTTAGAACTACAACTTAATTTTTGTGAATCCAGCCCCAGATCTTTTTTAAAAAAATCACCCAGCTGGTCTTCGGGCAAAAAAAGTATATTAATACTAATCATTTAGCAGATTTAAAACTTAACTTTTTTATGTAAAATATAACTCGTTACATGCAAGTGCGTTTATCAGATCGGCAAAGAAAACTGCTCCCAACGAGCTTCCTGGGCAGTAGAAAAAAGGGGGAGAGGCGGAGTACTACAGAATGGTGAAGAATCTCGTTTTAAAATGTAGGCAAAACAATGTCAAGTCTATGAAGACATGCAGACAATAGACACAGATCCAAGTTTGCATTTTACGCAGTTCATTTCATTTCCTCAAAACAGAAGTATAATTACCTAACTGGTAGCCACTTTACAAGTTTAGAATCACAAAGCAGCACTTGCGGGTTTGTAAATTGCATTTAACGGTCCACTTTAAATTCATTTCAAATCACCAGCTAGAGTAAAAAAACAACAAGAGACCGACATAAGGCAAACAAACACAGAGAAAAGGCAGATGTTAAAGCACAGAACAACAACATTGAGGTCTCTACCTTTCTGAAGAGTTTCACTCAACCACCAGACAAACACAGCCACCAGTATCATGTGAATTGGGAGACTGTGATTGGCTTAATTGGAGCAAAACTTTGCACTCTGCATGTAACTTCAGGTGCAAAACTGACCAGACTTGCTATAAAATGCACCGTTTGCACAACAGTTAACAGTGAATCAAGCTAACACAAAGATTGCTTAAGAGACTCATGCATGTGTTTACCGCTTCCTTACAGTACTAAAGGACCAGGCCAGTGATGATTCTGCGTGGGATACAGAAATGTTATTAATACACAGATGTACAAAAGCAGTTAAAATTCTAAACAAACAGCTGTGGAGAAAAAAAACTAAATACATGCAGTAAATACTCAAGGCTGCAGAAGTGTCAGTCAGCTCCAGGCCAACTGATGTTTGAAGACACGGAGAAGAGCATACAGCACTTTGAAGGGATCTCTATCAAAGAAAAGAATGAACAAAATAAAACTGCCACACATTGAAAACTGCAAAACCACAAATGGGAGACTAACCTGGTTCAGAAAACCCAGAAACAGCAAGCGAATCAGAAAGCCATCATTAAAACCTTGCCACTCGCTCACCGGACCTGTACAAAGAATTCCACTTACCTACTTGTAGTGTTGTAGTAGAGACCACCAAAACCGAGACCAAGACAAGACCAGAGGGTGTCGAGACCAAGACAAGATCAACCCTGCGTTCCAATTCACCTACTTATACTAGCCCTAATAGTAGGTACTGTTTTGTGTTGGAAGAGTAGATACTTTTAAGTGCATGGCAAAAGATTCCACACACTGGGACATACTAACAGGAAGCGGAAATGGAACACCTCAGCTCGCCCACCGGACCTGCAGAGCACCTCAGCTCGCCCACCGGACCTGCAGAGCACCTCAGCTCGCCCACCGGACCTGCAGAGCACCTCAGCTCGCCCACCGGACCTGCAGAGCACCTCAGCTCGCCCACCGGACCTGCAGAGCACCTCAGCTCGCTCACCGGACCTGCAGAGCACCTCAGCTCGCTCACCGGACCTGCAGAGCATCTCAGCTCGCTCACCGGACCTGCAGAACATTTACATTTAGTCATTTAGCGGACGCTTTGATCCAAAGCAACTTACAAAGAGTTTAAGGAGCAATAATGCAATGAGTGCTAATACAAAGTTACTGGTTTCAACAAAAGCTAGACCACTACCTGTTGAGAAAGAGAGAGAGGGTTAGTGTTTTTTTTTTTGTCTGTCAAGTATTCACAAACGAGATAGGTTTTAAGTAGTTTTTCGAATGTAGTGAGAGATGTGGTTGACCGGACAGAGTTAGAATGTTTCACCAGGAAGGAGTTGTGAATGAGAGGGAAAGCAATTTACTGCCCTCATGGGAAGGCAGTACAAAACACCGCTGGTTTGCTGAACACAGGGATCTTGATGGGGTGTAGGGGTGTGTGAAAGTATGTCGGTGCAGATCCAGTAATAGATTCAAGTCACTAATGCTTGCCTACAGGACTGATACGGGCTTCAACCGGTAGCCAGTGGAGAGAGATGAAAAGGGGCAACACATGAGCCCTTTTGGGCTGTTGGAAGATGAGGCGTGCTGCTGCGTTCTGAACCAGCTAGAGCGGTTTGATAGCCTTTACTGCAATGCTTTCCTTCATGGTCTTCCTGCAGTACAATCTTGAGATTACCAGGGCCTGGACAAGGAGTTGTGCCGCATGCTCAGTGAGATAGGGTCTAACCTTTCTAATGTTGAAAGAACACCAATCAATTCACCGGACCTGTAGAACACAAATCAATTCACCAGACCTGTAGAACATCAATTAATAGACCTGTGGAATCACCGGACCTGTATAAACAGCTCAGCTCATTCACTGGACCTGTAGAAACATTCCCACTCACTCAACAGATCTGCAGAAACATCTTCACTTACTTACTGGACCGGTAGAAACATCAATTATCAGACCTGTGGAAACATCCCCACTTGTTCACCGGACCTGTAGAAACACATCAGCTTGTTCATCGGACCTGTAGAAACAGCTCCACTTACTTACTGGACTGGTAGAAACATCTCTGTAAAGACCTGTAGAAACAGCCAACTTGCCAGACCAGTTAAAACTACCCCACTCAACCACTTGACCTGTAGAAACATGCCCACTTAATCATTAGACTTGTTGAAACATCCCACTTACTTACTGGATCTGCAGACAAATCCACTCATTTACAGAACCATACTACCTGGTCACAAATAGTCGAGAGCCCCGGCACTGCTGCCTCCAACCTCATTTTTGGATATTACTTCCTTCATTATAGTATAAAACTTACATTTACTAGTATATGTACTGTATTTCTTTCTACCTTTAATTTGCACAAACGTTACCAACAAACCCTGTTTGTTCAACATTTTCTGAAATTCGAGTCAAGTAATACTGATTACAATCAGAAACAGTTATAAAAATTTCATCATACACTTTATTAAAGCAACACTGGGTTAAATCAGTATTAAAATGCATAACCGAATGTGTTATTACCTACTGTAAATAATCTTGCCATATTTGTCATGCCACATTAACTTCAAAAGAATTTAAAAAACCATAATCACCATTTCAAGCTATGGTTTTAAACTTTCTCACCAAACTTATTTTTTGGTTTACAGTGGGTAATATTGTATGTGTGAATCACCTTATGATGTTTAGGAAGAAAGTTGAGAGCATCAGTGCTTCAGGAGAGACATATAAACTTTTAAAATAAACGACCATAAATTCTTACACTAAAATGATCGACCAACACACAGTGCCGACATCAGCCGCCGCTTCCAGCCATACTCACCCTCTCAACAACAAAACGAAGACACGTTAAAATGACGCAGCGCCTTTTAAATCCGTCTAAACCCCGCCTTTCACTTTCATATCCAATCATTATCATAGGTGACTGTTTCAACCAATGAGCTTTGACTATCCATCTAGTGCTTCTTAAAACCTGCTTGTGGTGAGAAACTTTGAAATTAGACGGAATTTAGAACATTTAATCCAAAACTGGATGAAATACACATTGAAACAGATATAAAAACGAGTGAAAATGAAACAATATAGGTGAGTAGATCTGCTTGCGTTGGCTTTGTTCAGTGAGCTGTTAATGGCATAAACTGACAAAGTTTTACAATCTGTGTTTAGCCTTCATTCTGGTTGTGTACTGTGCCTTTGCCAGCCGACTGCAGTTTGATGAATATCAACGAATGACGGGCGGAACCATCGTGAACGCAGTTAGTGTTCGTGTGTAACACCGGGAAGAATTACACGTTACACACACACTCATCTCCATACATACGTACATAGACGCGGATGCGCGGCGAGGTGAATGTGTGTGTTTACAATTTCTTTCACTGTTTTCCAGATTTTTAAAATTACATAAATACAAAAACGCCTATAACTGATTGTACTCAATGTCCAGATTACATGAATTGAAACGTTCATAAATCGTTAATTTTATTTTCGCTCCTATTCTTCATGACATTCACAATACAATTGCACAAATCCTAATATTAAAGAGTTTTTGAATTCTGCTAATAACAGGTAATGCAAGATTCTTAGATTTTTTTGTTGAGCTGTGATTAGTTTTTTTTATTAATTTTTATAATTTGTGTTTTCAGTAAATGATACATAAGATATTGTCTGTTGAAGGACTAAATTGAGTGCTTTTCGTTCTTCAGTCCGTTTGCACGATGTCTTCACTGATATCACATGGATTTAAAAGCAGTAAAGAGGACTTCAGCTTTGGGCCCTGGACAGTCACTGCTGCAAAGACTCATATTATGAAGTCTAAAGATATTGAGAGGTAAAAATCATGTTTGCTTGGTTAGACTGTTGCAATCTCTGCTGTGGTGAAAACAGGTGGATGAATATTTTGATGCATTAGAAATGACCCGGCCTGTGTGTGTGTGTGTGTGTGTGTGTGTGTGTGTGTGTGTGTGTGCGCGTGTGTGTGTGTGCGCGTGTGTGTGTGTGCGCGTGTGTGTGTGTGTGTGTGTGTGTGTGTGTGTGTGTGTGTGTGTGTGTGTGTGTGTGTGTGTGTGTGTGTGTGTGTGTGTGTGTGTGTGTGTGTGTGTGTGCGCGCCTGAGATGAGCTCACATCACCTGAATCTGACCAAACAGTACTTTTGTCACAGGTTAGCAGATGAGATGCATATGCCCTCTCTCCCAGAGATGCTTTTTGGTGACAATGTTCTGCGCATTCAGCACATGAATGGTTTTGGGATTGAGTTTAATGCAATCGATGCTCTCAAATGTGTCAACAATATGCAGGATTCTGTAAAAGTGGCTTGCGCTCAAGAGTGGCAAGAAAGCAGGTAAAACACTCTGAGGCTCAAACAAATTTTTTTCACTGTCATGTGGAATCCTTTCGCTCTAAAAGAATCCTTTCGCTCTGTTTCAGGGCCGACTCTGAGCATTCCAAAGAGGTAGTGAAACATTACGACTGGACATATACAACAGATTACACAGGGACTTTACTTGGAGAGCAAATTCAATTGAAGGTATTTTACCCTACACGTAAACACACAGCGATGATTTAACTAGCTGACAAGGGATAGTTCACCCAAAAATGAAAATTTCTTTAATCATTTACTCACCCTCAGGTTGTTCCAAACCTGTATAAATGTCTTTGTTCTGCAGAACACAAAGGAAGATATTTGGAAGAATGTCAGTAACCAAACAGATCTCATCCCTTTCCCTACTATGGCAGTAAATAGGGAATGAGATCTGTTTGGATACTGACATTCTTACAAATATCTTCCTTTGTGTTCATCGGAACAAATAAATGTATACAGGTTTGGAACAACCTGAGGGTGAGTAAATTATGAAAAAATGTTCATTTTTGGGTGAACTATCCCTTTAAGCCTCAGAAACCACATTACTGTGTGTATTAAACAGGTGGCGCCCACCACAGAACGGATTGATGTGGAGAAGCTGAAAGCACGAGAGCAGATCAAGTTTTTTGAGGACGTGCTTCTGTTTGAAGACGAGTTGCACGATCACGGCGTGTCTATGATCAGTGTGAAAATTGTAAGTGCTTTGGGCTTTACATACAAATTATCGCTATTTAAGCATTCGTGGTTGTAATATGAGAGAGCACTTATTTCTGTCATTTATTTCTGTAGCACATTTAAAAAAAAGTACATCAGTGGTCCCCTGATCTGTAAAGATCTGCCTAATTTAATCATTTTGATTGCATCATTCCATAAACTAGAAGAAAATGTGAAATATTTGATCATTTCAGAGAGTCATGCCCACCAGTTTTTTCACTCTATTGCGGTTCTTCCTGAGAGTGGACGGCGTGCTGATTAGGGTTAATGACACACGTCTGTATCACGAGGCAAGTTTTAGCCCTGTTATCGTATACATCTTTATATTTGAACTCTTAACGTTTGAAGCTCACATTCTTTAATGCTTTCAACAGGCTGGGCAAGACTACATGCTTAGAGAATTTAGCACACGTGAAAGCAAAATACCAGATCTTCAGGTGAGCTAAAAAGAAGTCATAAAATATTAATTTACCAAATGTGTGTTTTCATGTTTTTATAAATTGTTTGTGATTTCAAGAGGGATGTTGTTGGTTAAATGATCACTGCTTTTCTTTTAGCATGTTCCTCCAGCCTTGTACACGGATCCCAATGAGATCGCCCAACACTTACCACTGAAACTCACCAAGTGTGAGAAACTTACCTTTCCAGAGAGAGAGAAACAGAGAGAAACAGAATCTTCACAGTGACCGGACCAGAGACACGTCTACATCTGACACACTAAAGACTCGCACTCATTGTTCTCATTTACTGGAAAATCACGTCTGATATTGTCATGTCAACTCGGTGTGGAAGTGTTTGGTGGAATATGGCCAATGTGTGCTGTGGAGTCATTGAGATGAAAATGCTTGATCTGGGTGTGAATGAGGAAGGTTTTATTAAAATCCTTTAAATGATTAAACTGGATTTGGACATATCTATGTGTGGTGATCTATTGATGATAATTATTATAAATAACAATGATTTCCCATGACCTAAATCAACTCTTTCGGAATGATCCGTTAAAAAAACCGAACCGTCCTATGAAGATCGACCTTTGCTTAGCATGGCAAAATGTGTGAGTTAGGGCGAGAGTGGAGTTTACAGGGAATTCTGGGGGAGGGCGAGAAAATGAGGGATTGTTGGAATGCTCTGTTTGAATTCCTCTAAAGTACAGGTTTCGATAAACGGATCTAATCTTGTTTATATGTAATTCACCGAAGTACCTAAATCCCTGATGTTACACACCCCGGTACAGTAGGTGGCGATATGCACCTAAACATGTTGCTTGCGACGCGCCATCAAAGGAAAGAAGTTCGACTTTCCAGCCGGTGTAGTTCTCGGTGCCACAGCTGCGGCGCATGTGTTTAAGTCAACCATTATTTATATTTGACTCCGTTTAATATAGACTGGTCGATGAAGTCAAATATGATATAAATCAGTGAGGAAGACGTCACTGATTATCACAACTGTTCAATACGGGTTGAGTAAAAGTGTGTGTGTCACAGAGATGCCGAACAAAGGCAAAAGAGTGAATAAATCTGCTGGACAGGAGAAAGATGAAGAGGTGGTGTCTGTTAAACAGAGGAAGATGATGCTGACGAAAGCTTCGGCTGACGCTCCTCTGTGCTTTGATTCGCCTCGTGAATTCTTTCAGAGTCTCATCAGTCCGATGAGTGTGGATGAGTTTTTCCAGCACCACTGGGAGAAGAAACCTTTAGTTTTACACAGATCAGATGCTGCATTGGCGGATTATTATCGCTCTCTGTTTCAGCTATCTGACCTGCAGCAGCTTTGCTCTCGCGGGCTGCAGTTCGGTACAGATCTCAATATCTGCCGCTGTATCGACGGCAAGAAGAAAGTGTTAAACAAAGATGGACGAGTGAAGTTCAGTCAGCTGAAAAAAGACTTTGACCAGAAGAAAGCCACTATGCAGTTTCACCAGCCTCAGAGGTTTAAGGTGATGGGAATTGAATTGAATATATGGTGTGTGTGTATTGGTGATGATGTGATGTGTGTGTGTATTGGTGAAGGAAATAGAATTAAATATGTGTTGTGTTTATTGACGTTTTATTTGGACGTTGTGTGCTCACAGGATGAGTTGTGGCGCATTCAGGAGCGCTTGGAGTGTTTCTTCGGCTCTCTGGTCGGTTCTAATGTGTACATCACGCCTGAAGACTCTCAGGGTTTGCCGCCACACTATGATGATGTTGAGGTGTGTGATGTCCCCATACCGATGTCTATCACTATATCATTTCAGTTCAAATCAATATTTCTATAAAACTGGAAATGAATTACAAGCAGAATACCTTTTTTAATTGAACGCAGGCGTTTTTAACGAATAAGGGTGATGGTGTGCGTGTCTCTTCTGTACAGGTCTTCATTCTTCAGCTGGAGGGACAGAAGCACTGGAGGCTTTATAAGCCCACCGTCCATCTTGCCCGCGAGTACAGCCTGGAACCAGAGGAACATATTGGCACCCCCACGCATGACATCATACTGCAGGTATGCTCATTGCACACAGATGGGAATCAAATCTAACCCAAAACATTGACTACATTTATATCTGCACCAATAATGTGACTATTCACAATAATCAAGAGTAAGGACTTTATTGCAGTTATATGTTTACATGACGTGAGCATACCTCTATTTGCTATAATGAACATCAAACATCATAAACTCGGATACAATAGGTGTGTTGCTGGCCACTGTTTTAATATATTTAAATGAAAAATCCTTCTATGGATTTATTTCATAGTTATTCGGTGCTGTGATAAAGAAATATGATGAAAATGCAACGGTTGTCTACACTGACAACCCATCCATGCCGTGCCGATCCTAGACGTCTGGGGGCCCTTAGCAAACTTGTGAGGGGCCCTTGTACAAATAATGAAAATTAGATATAGTTTACAGTTATGTTTAGGCCTATAAGAAATCAAAAATAATAACTCAATTAACACACTTAAACGAATGAAGACTGAAAGAAAAAAAACTAAACATTAAACTAGGGGTTCATTTTATACTTAAACAATTCAGTATCAAATTAAATAAAACATTTTGATTTACCTAACGCGTGACTCTGGAACCATCTAGCTGTTAAAAAAAACTACAACACGCAAGCGCTGTTTTTTTCTACCAAATGAGTGATTTACTAACATAAATAAAGCATGATAAATACAGTTTTCTCAAAAAAGCTAAGCATACGAAAACATCAATAATTATCTAAATGTGATGGCACAAACTAAAAATTACACATTAGCCTATCATGGGCAAACAAAATATAGTGGACAAATACTGTATTTGTAAATCTGTACTGGAGAATTGGTTTAGAAGTAATTCATTGCATAATTTGGCAAAACTAAATAAGACTTTAAAATAGTACAAAAACGCATGTCGTCTTGTTCTTTTGCTTCACGTTGTTGCCGTTGTTTTTCTCCGCCCAGACGGATAGCTCCGTTTTAAAGCCATGGTCATTTGTAAAGATGCATATCAAGCACGTCATTACTGGTTAAGACTAGAAGGGATACAGCTACCACCCCTGGGCATGCGCACTTCAATACTGCATAATTTCTGTCACGCTGACAACAGTTAATTACAATTTTTTTATTATTTTAAGGTAAGGTTTAGGGTATAATTAGGGTGTAGCCTTTAGCTAATGTAATTTATTGTAATCTTATAGCAAGGTTTTGCATCACTTCCGCCCGTAGCTGTATCCCTTCTAGCCACAACCGTCATTACCTGCCGCCCACTGCATGATATCCGAGTATGTAACAGTAATGAAATAAATTAGGTATTAAAAAGGAAATTTCCAAATGATTCCTCTAAAGTTGAATCCGCAAGTTATAAAAATAGTGTCTTGTTTACAATAGTGTTTTTGATTCGGTACTCAAGGGGGCCCCCTGGTGGTGCCCTACGCAACCTGCCTAGTCTGCGTATAGGAAGGATCAGCTCTGTGTCTACATGAAGGTAAAGAGCAGAGACTGCTGGCAGAGATTTGTGTTGACAGTAAAACTTCAGAATGGCACGTTTACAACCAATTTGCACTCAAGCACGCACCTGTGTGACACAAACACATGCGCACTTGGATTAGAATGGAAGCAATTAAAGTGTTAACATGCCCGATCAAAATCTATGTACCCCACATACATTACTAGGATTATGTGCTTAATCACATTATTTAGACCAAAGTATTGCGTTTACATGAGGTGACGTTTATTCGAAATTTTGCCAAAATCTCATTCAAATTGCATTTTGAGGGTGCATGTATACTGAGTCCTTGTCACATGAGTTAATGACCACATAAGATGGTTAACAGTAGGGCTGCAGCTATCGATTCTTTTACTAATCGAGTATTCTACTGATTTTTCCATCGATTAATTGGGTATTCAGATAATAAATACTTTTTCTTTATTAAAAAGCAATACTAAATATACAAGAGAAAATAAGACAGGTCTCTTAAAATGAGTAAAACAACTAATTTGTTTCCTTTTTAGAAAAATTAAAGTTTTTATTGCTGAAATTGCATACATTAATATCTGTGAAAATTAAACCCATTCCATTGCCATATTAAATTCAAAATGCAATATAATACAAATATATAAATAAGAAACATGAATAAAATAGAAAGAATAATTTCAAAGCTAAACAACTAACTTCAGCTTATGAACGCTGCATTTACTCAACTCAACTCAACTTTATTTATATAGCGCTTTTACAATTTTCATTGTTACAAAGCAGCTGTACAGGAGACACATTGACTACAAGCAAAACAATCAAAGTTGTACCTGCAAAAACAAGAAAAGGTTGAAAACACAGAAGACAGACACACCCACACACAAAACACTCCACACACACAACACGCACCAACACACACAGACACAGAGACACACACACACACACACACACACACACACACACACACAACACACACACACACGTACGTACACGGACAAGTACGCACACACGCTCAGTGAGAGCACACATTTAGGATAAAGGAGAGAGAAGCACAGGTCAAATATAACAGACTATAAATTCCTATATGCAATATTAATTAAGTAAAACTTTAAGATTCTAAAGCAGCCCCCCCGGTCAGGCAGATAGTGCAAAAACAGTATGCAAACGGTGGCGAGGAACCCAAAACTCTAATCGAGAAAAAAAACCTCAGGAGAACCCAGGCCCAACCAGGGGATTCCAGTTCCCCTCTGGCAAAAGCTGCTGCCTCTGCACAAGCTCCAGAGAACTTGCACAACAAGGCTAAATAAAATAAATAAACTTAATAATAAAATAAATTATAGTTTAAGATTATCATTAATAATCTAATAGCATTTGAAGTTTTGTGGTGAAGACATGTCAAGAGACCGCGTCCTTCTTTATCCAGCTCTATCATCTCAGCTCTTGTCAGGTCCCCACTTCCCATTCTCCGCTCTACCATCAGGTCAGGCCATGAACTGCATCCTGCTCGCTGTGGTAACCTTGGAACAATGAGACAAGACTGGCTGAGAGTAGAGTACTGTTCTGTACTCTTTGATGCAACAAGTACATCAGTTGTGTTTTTGGTTCCGGTTGATCTAACTAATGCAGCCTAAACCCTCTGAAGATTTATATTATGGAAGAGTAGTGTATGCAAGATTAAAAAGATGCGTCTTTAGTCTAGATTTAAACTGACAGAGTGTGTCTGCCTCCCGGACAGTGCAGGGAAGACTATTCCAAAGTTTAGGCGCTAGATAGGAAAAGGATCTACCACCTGCACTTGATTTTGAAATTCTAGGTATTACCAACTGACAGGACGCCTGAGAGCGTAATGCACGTGAAGGACTGTAATACAAAAGGAGTTCATTCAAGTACTGAGGAGCTAAACCATGTAAGGCTTTATAGGTAATAAGCAAGATTTTAAAGTTAACGCGATGCTTTATAGGTAACCAGTGCAAGGTTGACAGAACCGGGCTAATATGTTCATACTTTTTTGTACGTGTAAGAACTCGAGCTGCCGCGTTTTGGACCAATTGGAGTTTTTGTAATAAGCCTGCAGGGCAACCACCTAACAGTGCATTACAGTAATCTAGTCTTGATGTCATGAATGCATGAATTAACTTCTCTGCATCTGAGATTGACAGCATATGACGTAGTTTAGATATATTCTTAAAATGGAAAAACGCAATTTTACAGGTGTTGGCGACGTGGCTCTCAAATGACAGATTACTATCGAATAGAACGCCAAGATTCTTTGCTGACGACGAGGGTTTTATGGAACATCCGTCAATAGTTAAACAGTATTCTTGGTTGTTACTTATAGCAGTTTTCGGTCCAATAAGTAACACTTCCGTTTTGTCCGAGTTCAGTAATAAAAAGTTGTTACTCATCCAGTTTTTTATATCGACTATGCATTCCATTATTCGATGGAACTGCTGTGTTTCATGAGGCTTCGAGGAAATATAAAGTTGAGTATCATCAGCATAACAGTGAAAGCTAACTCCGTGTCGCTTTATTATATCTCCTAGAGGTAGCATGTATAATGCGAAGAGCAGAGGCCCTAAGACTGAGCCCTGTGGTACACCGTACTGGACTTGCGATTTGCGTGACACCTCATTGTTTATTGCTACAAATTGAAAACGGTCGGATAAATAAGATTTAAACCATTTCAAAGCTATTCCCTTAATGCCGACATAATTTTCGAGTCTATGTAGGAGTGTGCTGTGGTCAATGGTATCGAATGCAGCACTAAGGTCTAGCAGCACCAATAACGAGATACAACCTCGGTCAGACGCCAATAGCAGATCATTTGTAACTCTGATCAAAGCAGTCTCTGTACTGTGACATGCTCTAAATCCAGACTGGAATTCTTCATTGATGTCATTCCTTTGGAGGAAGGAGCATAATTGAGTTGAAACTACTTTTTCCAGAACTTTAGATATGAAAGGTAGATTCGATATAGGCCTGTAGTTCCTTAGTTCTCTAGGGTCGAGTTGGGGTTTTTTGACAAGGGGCCTTATAACAGCCACCTTATATGCTTTAGGCACATGTCCTAATGTCAGAGATGAGTTAATAATACCAAGAAGAGGATCTATAATTTCTGGGAGCATCTCTTTCAGTAGATTTGTAGGTATAGGGTCTAGCATGCATGTTGTTGATTTAGATGATCTAATGATTTTAGACAGCTCATCGTGATCTACGGTATAAAATAATTGCATTTTCTCCTTAAGGGCGCTGTAGTTAGTTTGTTCAGCGGGTTTCACTTCTGATTGCATTGTTATAATTTTTTCTCTAATATCTTGGATTTTATATGTGAAGTAGTTCATAAATTCATCACTGCTATGCTGATATACAGGATCAGAAGTCACTGACGATTTATTTTTTGTTAATTTAGCCACCGTGTTAAATAAAAACCTAGGGTTGTGCTGGTTTTCTTCTATTAGTGATGAAAAGTAGGCGGATCTAGAAGTTATTAGGGCTTTCCTGTATTTTCGAATACTATCCTTCCATGCTGTACGAAATACCTCTAATTTAGTTTTCTTAAAGTTGCGCTCCATTTTTCGGGCCGCTTTCTTTAGAGCCTGAGTGTGTTCATTATACCACGGTGTGGGGCTGCCATTTTTAATCTTCTTTAAACGTAGTGGAGCAACTTTGTCTAGCGTTACCGAGAAGGTGGAATTAAAATTTTCAGTGGTAATGTCAAGATCTTCAACGTTATTTCTCATGATTTGAGACAATTCGGGCAGATTATCGAGAAACGCATCTTTGGTAGTTGAAGTTATTGTTCTACCATATTTGTAACAATGAGTTTTATTTGCAGCCGTAGGCCAGTGAAGCAAACATAATACCAGATAATGATCCGAAATGTCTTCACTCTGCTGAAGGATTTTAACGTCGTCCACATTTATACCGTAAGACAGTATTAAATCTAAAGTATGATTACGAAGGTGAGTGGGTCCTGACACATGTTGACTAATGCCCATGGAGTTAAGAGTGTCTTTGAAAGCCATTCCTAAGGCATCTGTAACGTTATCTACGTGGATGTTAAAGTCACCAACGACAAGGAGTCTATCTGCGGCCAGTACTAGTTCTGATAAGAACCCACCAAATTCTTTAATAAAATCTGTGTGGTGCCCTGGAGGCCTATATACAATAGCTAGAATCAATTTAAAAAGTGTTTTATCTTTAGTATTAGGTGTTGAAACATGAAGAACCATGACTTCAAAAGAATTATATTTAGAGTTCGACTTCTGGGAAATGCTAAGAGAGTTATTGTAAAGTGCTGCGACACCTCCCCCTCTGCCTTTTAGACGAGGCTCGTGTTTATAATAATAATCTTGGGGGACAGATTCATTTAAAGCAATATAATCATCTGGTTTTAGCCATGTTTCTGTCAAACAGAGCATGTCTATTTTATGATCTGTTATCATATCGTTAACAAAAAGTGCTTTATTAGAGAGAGATCTAATATTTAGCAATCCGAGTCGTAACAGTTGATTATCTGTATTTTGTTCATGTTTAGTTTGTTTAACGTTTATTAAATTACTTTCAAGAGGTTTACGCATTATTTTATGTTTGCTAATCCGGGGGACAGACACAGTCTCTATTTTGTGATGTTTGGGAGAACGGATTACTACATGTTGTACATTTTGTGTATTCTGCGACGTGAGACGGCAAGCAGACAGTTGGTTAAGCCATACTGTCTGCTCCCTGACCTGGGCCCCAGCGAGTCAAGTTTTAGCATTAGCATTAAGACTTTTTGCCATATTTCTAGACAGGATGGAAACCCCAGCCCAGGAGGGATGGAGACCATCTCGTTTCAACAGGTCAGGTCTGCCCTCAAAACTCATTTAGTTTATATAAATTAGTTTTAGTTTTTTTTTTTACTATTAAATAGTAATATATAGCCTATGACTTTTATTTTGGCAGGTTGTCGGAAGATGCTTATTTTTTAGTACGTATGTTTCTTCACTCAAACAATAACGTTCGTGAAATAAACTCTCAGAGCAACTCTGGAGGTGAAGTTCATGTCCTCATAAAGCGCAGACGCAGTCAAATTTATGAGCATCACGCGTGTAGCACGTTAAACAGTGCAGTTCATTCACTCAGACACGCAGAACAGACAGATGACATGTGTAAATAACAGGATTCGGCGTCCACAAGTCCGCATCTAGTTTGATGGACTCAATGCAGCCGGAAAACAAGTTTCACTCGCAAAATAGACTAAAACAGTAAAATAGCAGTTCACCATTTCAATAAGCTATCAGTTATTTATCAGCATGAGAAACACGTGTGAGCGTGTGAACAGACTCAAATGCGTGTGTCTCGCGGTGAATGCGTGAGACTTGAGAGCCTGTAACATGAACAGAGTTTAGCGGGCTGTGCGTCAGTAATAATGGTCCGTGGGGAAACGCAGCGTTCCGTGTGTACTGCAGATAAATGGATTAAACGAGGCTATGAGGCAACAAAATTTGCCTCAGATTTGTTTGTATTCGAATCACTCGAGGACTCGTTTCAGCCCTAGTTAACAGCCCTTACAGAAAAGACACACGAAATTCACATGTGCAAAAAACATGTGATCACATGTGAAATGTGTGTTTTTGGAACATTTTGATGTGAATTCCCACGTGAAACCCATGGGATAACATGTAAAAACCCATGGGATAACATATGCGACATGTCTCCACATGTGATCACATGTTCTTCACGTCACCACATGTTGCACATGTCATCCCATGGGTTTTTACATGTTATCCCATGGGTTTCACGTGGGAATTCACACCAAAATGTTCCAAAAACACACATTTCACATGTGATCACACGTGTTTTTTTGCACATGTTAAACACGTTGTATACATGTGATCACATGCGAAAAACATGTAAAAAACATGTGAAATTCATGTGTCTTTTCTGTAAGGGAGTGTTCTGAAAAACCACAATTCGGATTCACACTGGAAGTCTGCTATCAATGTACTTGTCCCCATTACAAACAAAGCAAAGTGTTTCTTTGGACACACAGATTTGTTGCTTACAGATCTGTCTGTTGATCTGTTAGGCTGGTGACTTGCTCTATTTCCCAAGAGGAACCATCCACCAGGCGAACACACCTTCAGGTGTGGATCATTCCACACACCTCACACTCAGCACCTACCAAAACACGTATGTCTGTGCACATATCACACAATCTTCTTAAGCTATCATAACAGCTTTATGTTTTTCTTCAGGCTTGCAGAACATGCACTTAACCAAGATGCTTGTGTTTTAGGTCATGGGGTGACTTCATGCTAGATGTGTTTCCTAGTTTCTTATTTGATTCTATGAAAAGTGACCACAGGCTGCGCTGTGGTCTGCCACAAAACCTCCTTACTGTAAGTACAGTCCCTTCCTACCCACAAGTCCTTGTGTCTCATTTTGAAATAAATGTCCCTTATGCTTCCACAATTTATTGATGTTTTTCCCCGTGTGTGTGTGTCAGTGTCCGAGTTTTGGTCCTGACATTAATAAACAGGTATGTGTGTTTCTGCGGCATTTGGCTGATCGTCTTGAGCAGGAACACAAGGAGTTACGCTCCACTGACATGAAGAGAGATTTCATCTCAAACAGACTCCCACCTTTCCTGCTGGACCAGGCCGATCTTGAGCCAGGCGAGTCTCACATGCTGCTGTTGGTGTTTGTCATTGTTTTACCGACGTCTTGTATAAAGATTTTTCTCTTTCAGCTGGAAAACTGCCAGCATTAGACGACACAGTATGTATCAAGTTTAAAGAGCATCTTCTTCTAACAGTGGAACCCAGTCAAGATGACACTGTAAGAGTCACTGATGCATGTTTTATATACGACACAAGTATTGAAATGTCCTCACTGTGTGTGTGTGTAGGGCTGTGACGGTGGCAGTTGTTTACCACCGCGGTGGTTGAGAAATATACAGTTAGGGCCATAAATATTTGGACAGAGGCACCTTTTTTGTTATTTTAGCTGTGTATCAATATGTTTTCGAGTTACAGTTTTATAATGGATATTGTCTTAAAGTGCACACTCTCAGCTTTATTTAGAGTGTATTCACATCCAGATTAGTTGAAGGATTTAGGAATTACAGCTCTTTAATATGAAGCGCCCCCCTTTTTCAAGGGACCAAAAGTAATTGGACAGTTGAATAAAAAGCTGTTTTATTCACATGTATGGGCTTTTCCTTAAATCATTTTGTCATAAATGAAGCATGTTAAAGGTCTGGAGTTGATTCTACATGTGGTGTTTGCATTTGGAAGCTGTTGCTGTGAACCCACATCATGGGGTTCAGGGAGATCTCCATGTAAGTGAAACAGACCATAGTTAGATTTTAAAAACACTACACATCCGTCAAAAAGATGCCAGGAACATTAAGAGCGGCCAAATCAACAATTTGGTACATTCTAAGAAAAAAAACAACACACATTTATGGCCCTAACTGTATATTATTTATATAAATAATATTTATATTATTATATTTGCGTGTAGCAACCACATAACGAGTGGAAGAGAAATATAGACCTTATTTAAATACTTGAAATTGTTAAATACTTGAAATTGAAATATGATATCTGAAATAAATGAGGATGAAACATCCGTCAATGTTTAACGCGCAAATCCATCAGTGAAATGGCACACTACAGCATATAAAACATTTAAATAAACATCAGTAAATAATGAAAACTTAGATGACATAAGAAAGCTAAATACTAAATAAAAAAGCTCTTGTTGCAGTAACTTCAGTCAGTGGCGTATTAACCCTTACGGTCCTTAACAATTCCATTTGAAACAAACTGTTTAAACCTACATTGGCTTTCCTATTCAGATTGCCATAAAAACTTTACTTTTTCCTACTCGTTGATGTGAAATTTACTTGTTGACATTGTCCAGATTAAAATGTGTACAGCTGCACTAAATGCACGTTCAGAAGATGTGCACAGGAGCGCAAATGAATAGATGTCTCTCCGCAACCGCGGCAAAACCTGCGCGCGCTCCGACACTAAGCAAGCGGGTCATAGCCAGTTTTGATTTTACGCATCTGTTCATTTCACAACAAGATCCATTGCAAAACCCGCAGAATAATCTGGGTTTTGCCGTGCAGGCCCGCGCTCGAACGCACCAACGGAAACGTATGCCAATAATTTCTGTTAATGTAAAATCTTTTAAATAAAACCATCCACAATTGAAAGGCTACAACTAGCAATCGTTATCGTAACTCTCATATTTATTACACCTATATTTGTCAGAGTAACGTGCACTACCGCTAGTGGCAGTTCGCCACCGTCATGGCACTTTACCACCGCGGTGGTGCGGTTGTCACGGCCACCGTCACAGCCCTATGTGTGTGTGTGTGTGTGTGTGTGTGTGTTTGCTTCTTAGGATAAGGCCACAGAGTTGGCTGTGTTTGTGTTACATTCTTTAAGAAACAAGCGAGAAACACACATGATGGGACTGTCTGATGATGAACAGGGATCACAGGTCTGTCAGTTCTCATCACATGATGATTTCATCTTCATGACCTCCTCCAGGATTGTGTTCACTCACTTACTTTTCTCAGTTTCAGGGTCTGCGGTTCCCGTTGACACATGTCGCTGCTCTGAAGCAGCTGTTGAGGTTGGAGCGCGTCGCTGTTCGAGATCTACAGTTGATGCAGGATGCTGATAAACTTGGACTGACGCTTGGTCTCTGGACCGAAGGCTTGCTGCATGTGTGTTAAACAGCTTCGTTCCTGTGGACAAACTGGCACGTGTGAACGATTTAAACAACGGCATGTTACTGCACAGTTTAGCCAAACCGTATGTCTCTACCATAGAATTCTTCTTTCAACACAGATGGGTTTGTTTTGTTCACAGTGAATCTCTGTTATAGCCTGAACATTTGACCGCTGAGGGTGTGATGGCATTTGAAAAAATCTGAACTGAATTTACAAATATAACGAATTGTAGTTGAATAAAATCATATTTAATTTTCTCTGTGATATATTGTGTGACATATTTTACATTTTTAGGCTTCATTTAGAATTAAAAATGCTGCTTAGAAACAATCACCACGACATCTCGGTACACATGAACAGATGGTTAAGGTTAAACATTGCTCTTAGTCCTCTCATACCTGAACAACTCCAGTGAAGTGACTAGTTTTGTTTGTCAGATGAAATATTTGCAACTGCAGGAAAATCCAGCATGATGTCGCATCTTTTATACAGAATGCAGCTCCAGCTTGCAGGGTTCTTATAGTGCAAATGTGCTTCACATAAAAAAGAGAGATTTTGCTGCAGTTCCCTCTTATTAACAGTGAATTTTAAAACAGGCCTGTGCATTTGCCAAGACCAGCTCCACATCAATTATTGCTGCTTGGGGTGAATAGCTAAAAAAAGTGGATTACTGTTTTGAAGCCAAGCTTGACTCTTTGATATGATGTTGCCTGGATGTGTGATAGCTTCAGCATCACAGCACGTTCATGTCCCACATTTGGGTGCTCTTGTTGACACAAAGCTGACTCAAAATTAGATGATCTCTGTCATTTCCACCTGAGACACAGCAAAAGACTTTGTTCAAAATACTAAGAAAAACAAAGCAAAATTTAGCACTATCTTATTTCAACATTACCTTTGAGGTCTAGCACCAGGCTACGATTTAAATGAGATGAGATTCTTCCATCTTCATTAAGACTCCACCTTTGATTCATGCGTCCATGTTCTTCCCATAATGCCACTCTGGCCCCCACGCAGGCCTTTGCTCCAATCACAGAGAGACAGCCCCCTCGCATCTACTCGAACACACAGCAGATTAAATCAC
Source organism: Triplophysa rosa (assembly GCF_024868665.1). Lineage (NCBI taxonomy): Eukaryota > Metazoa > Chordata > Actinopteri > Cypriniformes > Nemacheilidae > Triplophysa > Triplophysa rosa. The sequence continues at coordinate 20,855,812 of NC_079911.1, read as the reverse complement.
TGCTTTTCAAGTGAAGAAACTGATTGTGATAATAATCTGAACAATATGCTCATATATGGTATACAGACAAACACAATGCACTACAGTGATTTGATTTGGATTAAAAAAAAAGTGGCATAAAAAGTTTTCCCCTTAAAGGCAGGTTAACATGCTATGTCGTGCATTCTGACTTCTTTACACTGTTAAACGTGCTGGCTTAACATGGTCAACTTGTTAAAAAACGAGTTGGACGTATGATTTCTGTGCTTGATTCACTCCACCAACACTCCAACTTGTTTCAGAAAGTTTTTTTATAAGTCAAGATCACTGTTTCGTTACAGGGATCCTATTCCTTTTATTGGGAAATTCTCCCGGAAAAGCATGCCCACGAGTGACAGGAAGACCCGCTTATCAAGATTGGCTGCGCTGCGTCAAGATCGGCTGCGCTGTGGCCCTGCAGCTGTTACTTGTTACTCTTGTGATAGTGAGAGAAGTTGAGGTGTGTTTGTTTGTTCACTGATGGATGTTATATAAATGGTGGATATAATGCTGGATTTGGAGATGGTTTGAAACTGATAGATGGAGCGGTCCCAGAGCTAAAAGATGCCGGACATGAACTGCATGCGGTAAGACAAACAAAGTCATACGTCTGTGTTTTGTTGGCAATCGGCACGTACGTGCATAATGTAAAAAACTAAATAATGTGATGATGTGTTGCTTGCTCGTGCTGTAGTCCCGCCTCCAGCAGCTCGTGTTTTTCCGGAAATAATTGTACAGCTGTATCTCTCTTATATAAATGTAATCAAACTAAACACTCCCCGAAGTTACGACGTATGCAATACTACTCTATAGGTACTCAAGATTAATATGAGATTGGCAGAAACTGCGCGTGTTTTCCCACCTTTAAAGATCTAAGGACGCTTCAGTTCATGTTTTTAAAATTAGTTCTATTAACAAGAAGAACCATTTATATCTTTAATGCCTCTCAGGAAGGGCTTTTCTTTGTCCTGACATCATACGGACCATGTTTTTCAGAAGACCATCAGCGAAGATCCAACGTTGTGTGTTCAGTAAGCCATCAGCGGGACTCAGAAAGGCTTTTGCTGGAAAGGAACTCTCCAATATGTTCTCTGTGGTCACGACAGAGCCCAGTGCTCGATTCCGTACCTGAATGTGCACTTTAGGCTGATAAGGAAACAACCGTTTTGAAAGTTTAGGGACTTTAGCATAGTGACTAGATCTTCTACATCTTAGATGGATTTCAAAAATGTTCCAGTGCCTAGCTTTATCTCTACAAACATGTGTGTGGGTCTGTCTGGTGTACGCCAGCCTCCACCAAAGATGAAACGCAACAAGGCAAGCACGCACAGACTCACACAAACTATTAACTGGTACTATCCTGCATCTAAATTACGCACGCACACACATATACTGTAGTGTATTCATTGTGTGAGGAAGAGACCACTAACATTAGGTCTTCAGTCCTTTAGAATACCAAATCTAAAATAATGACAGTCTTGTGGTGTCCTTCAGCAGAACTCCCAGCATCCCGTTTGTTATTGCTATAAAGAAACTGGATGTATAGATTCCACTCATGATGGCCAACAAGACACATCACAACATTGATACTACTGATGAAATGCAGGGGGTGTCGTTGTCTTATCTAACCTGTCTGAGAGGCTTCAATGATCCAATCGTGTCCCAGCCACTGTGTTCTTTCCAGTCTGAATATTCTCCAGGTTCCAGAAGCATCTGACGGCCGTTAAACTGACTGTATTCATAAGCCACCCACCTGCCGGAGAACTCAAGCTGTCAGAATAATTCATACAGAACACAATAAAAAACAGAGTTATGTTAGAGTTCTTACAGGCCGCTGTTGACTCTTAGAGACTGGCTGAAAAACATGCTCATGTTTTCCATGTCAGAGAATAAAGTTTCCTCCAGTCCCTCAAAGCCGCTGAGAGAGAACAAACTAATGGACAGATCTGTGAAACTCTGAGAGAAAACAATTCAAATATGACGTTTGTCGTCAGAAGTTGAATGAAATGTGTTGATAGCATAAATCACTCACGTATGGAATGGGCTTTAGGGACCTGATGGCTGTTGATTCACAACCACAGGAAGTGAGGTCGGGGTAAAGCCCCTCCCCCAAAATATACTGGTTACCAGAGCAACCCTCCTCATCGAAGAGCAGCCAACTACACAGGGACGAGTGAGTGAGAGAGAGATGGTGGAGGTGTTGTCTGAGATCCATTGATCTGTGATTTATAACCATGGGTTTACAGTCAATCTGCTGTTGACGTCAAATTCTCACCTTCCTCTGTTCACCCGGAACGATACGAGGCCCGGAATGCCGCAGTCTAGAGCTTCACCCACAAACTCTCTGGACTCACCAGCATAATGCGTCTGGGTGTAGGCATGTAGCTGCGGTCAGAGAGAAACACGTCAGCATCACGAGCCGCCACTCATGTTCATGTCAATGACACACGAAACGCAAATGTACCAAAAACGTCGGTTCCACAATCCCGCAAATCTCCTGTAATGAAAATGAGAAGGATGCATTTAAGGATATTTGCCAACATGATTCGTGCGTATGTTGCATGAGGGATCCAGTCCAAGAACTTACCCTGCGAATCGGCCTCAGGGAGCACGGCGGTTTCCCCCCGCTGCCCCACTCGAGAGCCCCAGGATACCGTCCTTTCTCTAGAACATACTGATCTCCCGTGAAACCCCGCTCGCTGTACGCCACCCACCTGTAACACACAAGCACCAGAGATGCTGGAAAGAACTTTAGAAATGAAATGATCTCAAAACCTCATGTAATACTCACGCTCCTCTCATCACGTGGATGCTGCCCGCTTCATCAGACGGACCGTTCAGCCGCAGATCGGGAACGTCTGCATGCATCACATTGATTTCTTCATCTGACCTCTTGAGACAAACCGAAGGCTCCCAGAAATCCTACAGTTGTCACCCGACATAGCAAGCAGACAACACACCGCCATTACCAAACCTCTGCTGTTACTGTACATCATCGTCATTCACTGATCGTTTCCATCAGACTGTGCTACACAACTCGCGCTTGATTCCTTCCCCTTTCATTATTTTGATCAGATCATGATGATTCATGGATTAGCAATAACAAGGATTTCCAAGAAACACACAAACTCATCAAATGGCACCTTAAATGCACTGGAAGTTGCTTTGGGAAAAATGTGGGCCAAATGCATAAACACTTTTATAGCATCTATTTGTGTGTGTGACGTTCTGCTGTTATTGAGTTTCACACAGATATTTTACAAGAAATATCTTTCTTAAACAAGAAACCCGTAGTGAAAAAGAACAAACTTACACTCTGAATGTAGCGCAGTGATTTAATCGTGTACTCAGTATGGCTGAAAAGTTGTGTACAGTTGCTGTATTGACCTTCTTCCAGAACACACTGATGACCTCTGAACCCCTCTTCGGAGAAACACACCCATCTGACAAACACACACTGTATTCTCTCAGTTATGCTGATAGCTCCTTCAATCACAAATACACACTTACACAAGTGTTTACCAAGGGCTGAGAACATTTCAGGCCACATCTGATTGCAGTAATATTACTCAGACAGATCTCTGCCCCATGCCAAAACATGAATCATTCTTCACCATCTTTCTTATATTCAGTGATCTACTCTTCTACTAGCCCTAACTGAAAGTGAGCATAACCTGAGATTTACAGTATATAGTGTTTTTACTAGGGATGTAACGATTCACCTGAGCCGGTTGAAAATCAATTATAATGTGTGACGAAATCGGTTGAGGTGTGAACTGAATCGCAATACATTTTTTGAACAGCAGGGGCCGCCATGTTCACTGCAAACCTAAACGTGGCCATGCTGATATTTCTTAAATGCAAAAAATCCAAGAAAAGCACAGACAGTATTAGTTTGTTTATATTAAAGAGACTTTTCCTATTATTAATTTGTTATAAAATTGCAGTTTAGTTTTGTTATTTGAAATAAAAGATAATTTTATTATACAAAGAAACGTGAAGCATTTAAGAAATAATGCAAGGTAAGTTGTTCATTTCTAATTCGTTTCAACTCATTTTGTAAAAATTAATTGTGAGTAAATCGTGAATAAATCGCATCGTGAGATCAGAATCGTGAATCGCATCGCATCGCGAGCTGAGTGAAGCGTTACATCCCTAGTTTTTACAAAGTAAACTTTTCTTTGAGGGTTAGCATTAGTATTTATAACTAACTGAGTATAAAAACAATAGAAGTCTATAGAATATAATCATTTGTGTGGTCCTGCCAAACCCTACAGTGTGTCCCCACAGAGACAGTAATACCAGATAGGAAATGTTTAGGTCCTCATGAGGAATCAAAGCAAATGATGTTTATTTAAAAATGTGAAAAAAACAAAATCCTGTTTGTCTGATGGTTTGGGTTATCGGTAGGGTGTTAGTCCACACAAAGCAAACTTAATAAAAGCTTAATAAACACACTGAACATCACGCGTATCTGATCAATGAGTAACAAATCAAAATAAAGAGCATCAAAATGTCAACAAGAGAACTCTTTACACATATGTACATAAGACTCACGTTCCACCCAGAACACGTATTGAAGAGATGCTGAGCGGTCCATCTGTGCTCACCAGACTGCCTGTGTGATCCAACAGTTCCTTATACTGTCCCTGGAACTGCTGCTTCTCATACAATATCACCTACAACAGAGACAAAACATCAATCCCATCCACTGATCCGAGAACAGCTCTGTGTGCTGTCTTACCTTTGGGTCGAGAGGTCTCATCACCTTCAGTCCACCCTGTGTCAGTAACAGAAGAGAAGAATACGTACAATTAAAAAACACAGACTCGCTTACACAGATGTTGTCCTGAAACTCTCTTCTGTCCACCAGTAATGATGTGACAGACTGAAACGTGATAGCAGATGTCCATCAATAGATGTAGTTGTGTCAGGTAGATGGCATGTGTTAATGTGATGTGTGTCCGTCAGCTAAAGGTGTGTGTAACGTGTACCCTTATTAACGGTCGAAGACTCTTCACACGCGGAACAGGGGAATTCTGGAAAATGGATGTAACCCTTCCTTCTGCTTCCAAAACAGCAGAATTACCGCTGAATCCAGGCTTGTCATAAACCAACCAGCTACATGCATACAAAAAACAGATATTCAGAAAATAAATATGAGCACAATGCCAGCCAGACCTTTAAGTGTAATAATCACTCCATACAAAACCAGCAACCTAGATGTGTTAAGTGAAAAAAATTGTACTTAGCTTCGTATACTGTGGTAGGCCAACTGAGACAAGTTTTATTGCACTTATGCATTTTTTTCCCTTGTGTTGCACTAACTGCTTCTACTGATAACTTCATTTGTAAGCTGCTTTGGATAAAAGCATCTGCTAAATGACTAAATGTAAATGTGATTAAAGACGGTTTATAGACATATCAGATGTGTTACGAACTGTTAGTTTGAGAAGAAAAGATGCGGCAAATCTGATACAAACGCAGCAGTCGGCATGAAAACCTCAACACGTTCATATCAAGATATGATGAAATAGACTTCACCATCCAGTTTTGACGCAGAGGTCGGACAGTAACACAGTGCCATGCTGCTCCGTCAGATCTGTTGCAGTAAACAGACGGAGCGTATCGCTCATCTGAGACATGTTGACATGTAGATGCGCCTCTGGAACACTGTCATCCTAAAGATGAGAACATGAATGTGACTTTCATCAGACCAGACAGATCTACAGAGAGAAAGCTCCTAATACTGTACCTTCAGCAGTGTTCTGATAGAGCCCACGGATTTCATTTCAGTTCTTTGAAGCTGTTGAGTTTCAAAGAACGGTTCTTTGAGCTGTTGAGTTTCTTCACTGATCTTCACAGTCTGACCCTCTTCCAAGAGAACACACGGTCCACAGAACCACGAATCCACGTACAGCAGCCAACTAAACACAGAAACACCGTTCTACTACAACTACAGCTGACAAACTTGAGTGTGAAAGTGTGTTTCTGTCTTAATCTTTGTCCAATAAATAAACAGTAGCTCACACTAAAGAGAACATACAGACACTAAAGAGAGAGAGAAAGATCATCATACTTTTTCTTGTCTTTCTTTTCACACTTTTTCTTTCTTCTATGTTTACCCAATTTCTTGTACGCAGCCCAGCTGCATATGTAACAAACTCAAATAGAGAAACAGAAAGCCCGAAACCTGAACACAGAAACTAGATGGTTTGATTATGCTTTTGCACGCATCGCAAACTTAATTAACCTCGTAGAATGTGTGTAATATTGTTTTTTTATTAAACTCTTTCTATAGAAAAGACAAAGTTACCCCCTCCCGATCATCTGCTTTTTCATGTGAATTAGAGTGCTGCAGACACAGAGAATGCAGGTATATCACAGAAGACATTCATCAGCGAGATTTCAGTGCAAAATAAAAAACATTTCAAATCACCCTTGTGTGTGTGTGTGTGTGTGTGTGTGTGTGTGTGTGTGTGTGTGTGCGTGCGTGCGTGCGTGCGTGCGTGCGTGCGTGCGTGCGTGCGTGCGTGCGCATAAATACTTCGCTAATAAAAGTCATTACCATCCTTTTACTGCATGGACCGTAGCTCCATGAGAAACCAGGACCTTCTCTGCATCCTCCACATCATCAAAAATGGCTCTTCTCTCACCGCTAAGCGTCTTACCCTCATAGATGAATAATATCTGTGTCAAAAACATGAATGACAAACATCAAAAGAGCCAGTGAGTGTGAGCCCTGTTTACATCGTCAATACAACCAGCATCCTCTAAATACAAAAACATCTCAAGCCCTCAAAGCTTCACAATTCCATGTGTGGATAAATACCATTTCAAACATTAAAGATGCTAAATAAACAAATAAAATCACATCAGCAAGCAATAAATGAATTTCATATTTTAAAGACAAGCTTGGGACAGAAGACCATTAACAGAACCCTAAAACATAATCAACAGAAAGATGAACTTACTATAGAGGGTCTAGGACTGAACTTTCCAAACCCACCAAGCTCTCCCTGTGAGGACGTAAAGACCAAAACTCAGAGAATAGCTAAAAAAAAATGCAAACGTATCCCATATTACATGAACCAACTTGAGCGCTGTGCGTACCCTCACGGTGGTGTTACTTTCACTTTGACATCCAGCACTGCAGTGTTTAGCCGCTTTAAGTTCCCTCTCAGCTGATGGCATTACACTGGATGTCAAATACTGATAGAACGGTGTGGTGGCACTCTTTCCAACATTGCCGGCCATGCCATCACATTCCTGTAGTCTATCTTGAGCCTCACTGGCAGTCCGATCAATATGTGAGCAGAACTCATCCCCGGTGTTTGGCTCATTGACAGTTTTGGTCTCAGTGACCTGCTGGTGCTGTAAGAAACTGGAGATATCTTCATCCTCTTCCTCACAGTCTTCACTGTAGCGGTCCCACAGGGGTCTGGGGACGGATCCCAAACACACTGTATGAAGCTCATCTGAAGCACTTTGAATGCTGGACTGCAGCTTCTCACTGACAGACTGCAGAAGGGAAAGAACGGACAATGCCGGCTGCTCAACACTTCTCTGCTCCTCTTCAATTGCAGGGGGAACCTGTAGCATTTCGTTCCCTGACGCCTCCTCACGCACAGACTCCTCCTCATAGATGGGAGACAGGGAGAAGGGGTACATTTTGGCTCTACGTGAGCTAGGACTGTGCATGGGCCCTGTGTCATTCACAAACACGCCGTCCATCTCCTCCTCCTCGCTGATGATGGCAAAGCCTCCGTCCACACGGACGAGGTCTAGCTCAAGAAGTCGGGAATGCTGGGGAACGGAAGCCGAGCAGCTACTGGAATGGCCTGGGAAGTCAAACTGAATCTTTCTACATGTCGAAGAGGCAGCCGATGTTGTACCCTCTGCTGGAGTGTCCAAGCTGAGCTCCGATTCCAAATCATCCTCGAGTGTCCCAGGGCTCTGATCATCCGTGACATTACAGCGAAACGCTTCGATGGAAGTCCACTGAGAGGAGTCGTGCCCTTCTGAGCACGCGTGCTCATCTGCTGATTGGACTACAGACTCATCTACAGAGATTCCCGACTGAGGTGCTTTGCGTTCCACTGATTTATGGCTTTGTGTAGATGGGAACAGACCTAAAATTTCTGATATCTTTGGTGTGTCTTTCTTATCAGAATCCTCTTTATCAGGTGGGAGGCTATGGTTAAAGGCTTCGGACCTGCTTTGACTCTCACGATTTACTGAGCTAACAGTATCGATTGTACAAACATAACATGAGTCACTATTCAGGCTGCGTCTACAGTTATTGCCCATTGTATAGTCTTTGGCTGTATCCTGAGATTTGTTTCTCCCTCCATCTTGTTCCGTTTTAGGTACAGAGATGTTCCCCGGAGGCTGCTCGGACCTGCTGTTTGTTTTTGGAAGAATGTGCAGGTTCACTGATAACATCTCATCAGCAGCACTGCTCTTACAGGCACCGATTCGGTTCATTTCTCTTTCTTCCACAAAATGTTCAAGTAATGCCTGATTTGCATCATGCTCCTTATGCTCAGAGCTGATTGGAACATTGGTAGCGGTGATATCAGAGGCCACACAAAATCTGATGTCAGTGTCAGAGCCGGCAATGGACTCGTACCCTGAGGAAGGCGTGGACCTGCATCCCTCCGCGTGGCTGCGGCCCGCTGCTTGGGCTTCCTCCAGACCTAAAGACGGCATCTGATCCGACAGTATCATGCTAAACTGCTGCTCCGCATTACTGCCAACCGCTGCCCCTTCAAACACAACTGGCTCTGAATCTTCTGGAAGTTCACCGGTTGCCAGAATGTCACTCCCATGGTCAGGTACTTCCATTCTTTCCAAAGCAACAAAAGCATTTACCAGAATGTTGTCAACCATGTTTACAGACTCCAATCGAAGGACCTGCTCATCCTTCCCAGAATCCACTTGGGCCAGTTTCTCTTCTAACTCTCCCTGTACTCGTCTGCGGCTCATTTGAGGATCCACAGACAGCGTCTTTAGTGTTCCGATCTGCTTCTGTCCACTGTCAGATTGTAAATTGAGTGGATATGGTTCTAATTTGTGTATTCTGTGAAATGAGTGTCCTATGCAAATAACTGACTGATCAGAGTTTCTATCAGCAATATGAGGGAGTATGATGGCTGGATCCCCATCTCTAGTCTCTGTGTCTGTGCCACTCAGGGTCAAATCACTTTCTATCCGAGATGTGTGACATATACGTGGATTTACAGAGGTCGGATTCTCCTGACTACCATAGCTCATTGTATTTGATGTGGAAGAGACGTGGGTGTGCTCATGGCTATCTGGATGTGTACCCTCCTCTCCCTCAGAAACGGGTGAATGGAGCTCCATGCGACGCTTTTTCTTTTGTCTCCTGACCTCCCTCAGTCCACGGTACGTACCATATGTCACCACGGGAGGACAGGCTAGATCGTAATGTCTTTTCTCCTCCAGAAGCTTTTTGGTGGAGTTGATGTCTACGGCATTGCAATTATCTTCACTTTGTTCCTCACTTCTGTGGAAAGAAAGCAGAGGAAAACCATCAACAGAATGCTGCTACATTTTCATAAAATCCCCCTGTAATTCCACATCTAGCACAACATACAAACATAATACACAGACTTTACACGAGCACTCAAAGTTGATACACACACTCTCAAAAACAGACCACACAAATATAATCAAAAACAGACAGTGTCCTGTTAGTATCAGACAGACTTGGACACAAATAAACACACAGTACATGTGGGTGTTCTAATCAAAGAAAAAAAGTGTCAAATAAATAAAGTGACTCAAAACAAGAATGCTCAAAACACCCCATCTTTGTGTGTGTGTAGGAGGGTCATTATTTTTGGGGCTCTAAAAAGACATTTAGATTCTCTAAACCGTCCGTCACCTTAAATAAGAGTCAGCTTGTCTTCAAAAACCCTAAGAACTAAGATGTTTCTATTCCTGGACTTTTAACCTACTAACTTCCCCAGAGTCTGTTTAATGTATTGATTTGTCCTGAACTGATTCATTAAAAGTTTACAGTGATTCGTAAAATGTGACACAGCATTAAAGTTGTAAATTCTGCATTTCCTATTGCTTTACAAAAAAAGTTCAAACAATCACCTGTCCTTCAGACAAGCTAAAAGAGAATAACAACACAGACTCTTGTTATACAGCTGTTTTAATACACGTCACACCCACAACATGCACTGATGTCTGCATTAAAAACACACGCAACCTATTAACAGCTCAATAAACTGCAGATACGATTGATAAACAACCAGAGTTTAACAGCTACTGTTGGAAACAACTCTTGAAACACGGATCATCCTCGTCCTCTGACGCTCATATAACTTTATCTGTCTCTCGTGAATCTGAATCAGAACTATGGATGTTGATGACATCATCAGCTGGCGTCAGGCCTCACCGCTTCATTCACATGAAGTGAAGTCTGAGAAACCAGTGATGCATCTACTGCCACACACGCGCACACACTCGCGCACACACACACACACACACACACACACACACACACACGCACACACACACACACACACACACACACACGCACACACACAGACAGAATGACGACACAGAATTCTATTGTTATATATTAACCCTATAATAAATGATTGTCTCCACACGTACTGAAAACTTAACAATCATTATGCACTTTATTTATTAATAGACATCTCTGATTGTCTTAAAAGGCAGATTTTGTCATATACATCAACAAAATTTCCCTAAAGTATACAAACCACAAAAACACAGCAGCGTAGAACACAAGTAACTTGACTTCATTGTTGCTAGAAGAGTTAGGTCTGTTAGATTCTGTGTTGTGTGTTTTTGTGCAGATGGGTTAAAGTGAAATGACTCACTGTGTGTGTGTAACCTCTGAATGACACACAGACACTTCCACACTTCCTCCAGTCTTCTGCGCCTCTGCGTCGGTTTGAGAGTCTCTCGTGATCGGACGTCTGATGTCTGTGCCCGTCTGTCTGTCTATTTGGACCTCGACTGCTTCTGCCTGACTGAAAAAGAACAGGCTGCCCAGGCGCCGGAAGAAGCCGTCTGCAGGGGGCGCCGTCAGGCCGGGCTGCGGGACAGGAGTGCAGAGGGGGGGGAGTTCGAGCGCCGACCCTCCTGCACCCCCCCACGTGACGTCCTGCTCGTGTGATTCGCTGCTTCTATCCAGTAAGTCAGAGAACTGCAACTCCTACATAAAAACAAGAACAGGAAGAGAACAGAAGAGCGATGAGATTCTTCTTCCTGTGTCAGTGGTGAACCTAGCAGCACAAACCCCCCCCCCTCTCTCTCTCTCTCTCTCTCTCTCTCTGTGTCTCTCTCTCTGTCTCTCTCTCTCTCTCTCTCTCTCTCTCTCTGTGTCTCTCTCTCTGTCTCTCTCTCTCTCTCTCTGTCTCTCTCTCTCTGTCTCTCTCTCTCTGTCTCTCTCTCTCTGTCTCTCTCTCTCTGTCTCTGTCTCTGTCTCTGTCTCTGTCTCTGTCTCTGTCTCTCTCCCCGTCTCTCTCTGTCTCTGTCTCTCCGTCTCTCTCCGTCTCTCTCTCTCTATTTTCAATTTCAAGGTACTTTATTGGCATGATTGCGTGTTCTCACAATATTGCCAAAGCATTGAACATATAACAAAAGACATACATTAAGTACAAACATGAGATTAAAATTAAACTAAGGTGCTGAGTAAGGCATAAATATAGAATGAAATATAAAATAGAGTATATTTAAGTAAACAAATTAAATATGGAAATAAAATCTCAATATCAAAAGTAGATTTCAGGCAGAAACATGAGAATGTAATAAAGTCAAGACTCAAGATAAAGTCTCTCTCTCTCTCTCTCTCTCTCTCTCTCTCTCTCTCTCTCTCTCATTTACAGTCACGTCCCTTCCCCCAAGCTCAGCCCACCCATTTAACCCCTTCAGTTCCAAACTTGCATTCATTCTGGCATATATAGGCTACAAGCAGTTAAAGGAACGTGCACCCTAAAATTAAGCCAACAGCTTTCAACTTTGAGATCCTAACCCTAACTGATTCACGTTTACAGTGTGTAAAATTGGAGAAAGAATAATAGCTCTGTCATCATCTGTAGACGATAAAAGCTCATTCCTCAGACCCAGAGGTTTCTCTTTAAGCATGTTCTGACAGATCCCTAACAAACACAATAGGCCGGGCCTCTACTTCTACTGACCCAATTCACTATCGCTACACTTGCATTTGGGTTTGAGCAGAGCTAACAAAGATTGTCAGAACACACACAAACAAGAACTCAAAAATCATATGAAGGCTCAGACACACACACACACACACACACACACACACACACACACACACACACACACACACACACACACACACACACACACACACACACACACACACACAC